>NC_083223.1:282495845-282545099 GCF_032191835.1 Heteronotia binoei
TAGAATCACAGAATTGGAAGAGACCTACAGGGTCATCTAGCCCAACTCTCTGCTCAATGCAGGAAACTCACAATCACCTCCCCTAAATTCACAGGATCCTCATTACTGTCAGATGGCCATCTAGCCTCTGTTGAAAAACCTCCAAGGAAGGAGAGCCCACCACCTCCCAAGGAGGAAGTCTGTTCCACTGAGGAACCACTCTAACGGTGAGGAAGTTCTTCCTAAGGTTGGGCCAGAAACTCTTTTGATTTAATTTCAACCCATTGGGTCTGGTCCTACCTTCTGGGGCCACAGAAAACATTGTGAAGGGGGTTGGACTAGATCACCCTGGAGGTCTCTTCCAATTCTATGATTCTATGACTGTTAAGAGTGGTTCCTCAGTGGAAGAGGTTTCCTCCTTGGGAGGTGGTGGGCTCTCCTTCCTTGGAGGTTTTTAAACGGAGGCTGGATGGCCATCTGACAGCAATGAAGATCCTGTGAATTTAGGGGAAGGTATTTGTGAGTTTCCTGCATTGTGAAGGGGGTTGGACTAGATGACCCTGGAGGTCTCTTCCAGTTCTATGATTCTATGACTGTTAAGAGCGGTTCCTCAGTGGAACAGGCTTCCTCCTTGGGAGGTGGTGGGCTCTCCTTCCTTGGAGGTTTTTAAACAGAGGCTAGATGGCCACCTGACAGCAATGAAGATCCTATGAATTTAGGGGGAGGTGTTTGTGAGTTTCCTGCCTTGTGCAGGGGGTTGGACTAGATGACCCCGGAGGTCCCTTCCAGCTCTACGATTCTATGATTTAAGGCGCTTTTCTTGGATCCTTCGCCAAAACTGGACTCTGAACGAAGCCACTCGGCAAAGCAGAGGTGTGCATAACGTTCGGGCTATGCACAGGACGTTACGGCCCCTTTCTAACGGCGGGCGACCCTGGTGCGAGAACTCTTCTCCCGGATCAGAAACTCGGTCCCGAAGCACACGACACTGGCACGTACAGCCCTCCCCCGACGCACCACACTGGTGTGCATGCCCCCCCCCACCGGTTTTCGCTAGCTTTCCATGCAACGTTCCTCAAAACGCCACCGCTTACCGAAATTGCTGGGTCACCCCAGTCCTCGCGACGGGACCTGGTTCGCCCAGGACAGGAGAAGGCGGGGAAGACGGTCCCGATCCGACTGAGCCCGGACGCAGGAACGAAGTGCTCTTCTTGGCCACCTGTTGCTTTTTGGACTGGGCCAGCTGGCTCTCTGGACTGCTGTGCGGAAAGGAGGGGGGAGCAAAGCAGAAGAGAGTTGGGTGCGGAACTCCGAAGTGGCGGGCGGATGTCTGAAACAGGGCTCTGGTGTCAGAACTTGTAACTTTTGCTCTATTTGCCTTGACCAAACTGACTCATGCTGTAACTTAGTAATAACATAGAGTGCCTGGCCACAGCAATTAACCCTGGCCCCTTTGCTATGCCAAATATTTAGGGCAGTAGGGCAGGCGGCAGATAGTCTCTGCTTAACATCCCCAGGTGCCCTTTGAAGACAGGCCGTTTGGCCTTCACAACGGGGGAGCATCCCCCCTTCTGATAACGAAGGCTGGGAAAAGAGACACTTGTCTGTGACCATGTGAATGATAGCTTTATTGTACTTTACTGATGGCATAAAATGTAACCAACTGCCAAGAATTGGCATTACTGTTATTCCGTTGCTCTAGCACTGTAGTTCTTCAATAAAGATCCTAACTTTGTAACAAGTCTTGGAATCGTCTGAAGTTCGTCCCAGTTCTGACATCCGGGAGCACTGAAAGATGGGTGTTACGCAGGGGTGGGATTCTAGCAGGAGCTCCTTTGCGTATTAGGCCACGCCCCCCTGCTGTAGCCAATCCTCCTGGAGCTTGCGAGGCTCTTTTTTGTGAGCTCTTGGAGGATTGGCTGCATCAGGGGTGCGTGGCCTAATAGGCAAAGCAGCTCCTGCTAGAATTCCATCCCTGGTTATGCCGACTGGGGATTGCTGGGAGGACCGCGGAGGTCCTTTGGACTTCTCGGGGGATTCATCCGATTGGCTGCGTGGAGTAAAATAAAATTGTTTTGGCACAGGCTTGCCACCACTGTATTTTTTAATCCTCTCTCCTTTTTTCCCCAGTGCATTTTTTAACAATTGCTCCTCCTCTCGTGCCCTGCATTTGGACTTTCCTGTGTGTGCCTCTGCCTCCAGAGGCGGACATCTTGTGGTTGGCTCCTCTTCTGGCAATCGCCATTTTGTGGTTGCGCCCTCCCCCCCCACCCGCCCACATTCTATGTCACCGCACCTCAAAAAGGATATTATAGCATTGGAAAAAGTGCAAAAAAGGGCAACTGGAGTGACAGAAGGTTTGGAACACTTTCCCTATGAAGAAAGGTTAAAATCCTTGGGGCTCTTTAGTTCAGAGAAACATCGACTGCGGGGTGACGTGATAGAGGTTGACAAGATTATGCATGGGACGGAAAAGGTAGAGAAAGAAGTACTTTTCTCCCTTTCTCACAATACAAGAACTTGTGGGCATTCGATGAAATTGCTGAGCAGTCGGGTTAGAACGGATAAAAGGACGTCCTTCTTCACCTAAAGGGTGATTAACATATGGAATTCACTGCCACAGGAGGTGGTGGTGGATACAAGCATAGCCAGCTTCAAGAGGGGGTTAGAGAAAAATATGGAGCAGAGGTCCATCAGTGGCTATTAGCCACAGTGTGTATGTGTGTGTGTGTATATATATATATATATTGGCCACTGTGTGACACAGAGTGTTGGACTGGAGGGGCCATTGGCCTGATCCAACAGGGCTTCTCTTATGTTCTTATGAGACACAGAGTGTTGGACTGGATGGGCCAGTGGCCTGATCCAACATGGCTTCTCTGATGTTCTTATGTGACACAGAGTGTTGGACTGGAGGGGCCATTGGCCTGATCCAACATGGCTTCTCTTATGTTCTTATGAGACACAGAGTGCTGGATTGGATGGGCCATTGGCCTGATCCAACATGGCTTCTCTTCTGTTCTTATGAGACACAGAGTGTTGGACTGGAGGGGCCACTGGCCTGATCCAACATGGCTTCTCTTCTGTTCTTATGTGACACAGAGTGTTGGACTGGAGGGGCCACTGGCCTGATCCAACAGGGCTTCTCTTATGTTCTTATGTGACACAGAGTGTTGGACTGGAGGGGCCATTGGCCTGATCCAACATGGCTTCTCTTATGTTCTTATGAGACACAGAGTGCTGGATTGGATGGGCCATTGGCCTGATCCAACATGGCTTCTCTTCTGTTCTTATGAGACACAGAGTGTTGGACTGGAGGGGCCACTGGCCTGATCCAACATGGCTTCTCTTCTGTTCTTATGTGACACAGAGTGTTGGACTGGAGGGGCCACTGGCCTGATCCAACAGGGCTTCTCTTATGTTCTTATGTGACACAGAGTGTTGGACTGGAGGGGCCATTGGACTGATCCAACATGGCTTCTCTTCTGTTCTTATGAGACACAGAGTGTTGGACTGGAGGGGCCACTGGCCTGATCCAACATGGCTTCTCTTCTGTTCTTATGTGACACAGAGTGTTGGACTGGAGGGGCCACTGGCCTGATCCAACATGGCTTCTCTTCTGTTCTTATGAGACACAGAGTGTTGGACTGGAGGGGCCACTGGCCTGATCCAACATGGCTTCTCTTCTGTTCTTATGAGACACAGAGTGTTGGACTGGATGGGCCACTGGCCTGATCCAACATGGCTTCTCTTCTGTTCTTATGAGACACAGAGTGTTGGACTGGATGGGCCACTGGCCTGATCCAACAGGGCTTCTCTTCTGTTCTTATGTGACACAGAGTGTTGGACTGGATGGGCCACTGGCCTGATCCAACAGGGCTTCTCTTCTGTTCTTATGTGACATAGAGTGTTGGACTGGAGGGGCCATTGGCCTGATACAACATGGCTTCTCTTTATATTCTCATGTCGGGCTCCAAAACGTTTGGGAAGGGACTGTGGCTCACTCAGCACCGGCCCGACGGCACATGGCACCCTAGGCAGACTGGTGGTCTGCTGCCCCCCCTCCAAAGCGCCACACCCCACATCTACCCCCCCTCTGTGTTGCCACGGCACCCCACGCCTCCTCTTCCTTCCCTTCCCCGCCCCAGGTATATTTTAATGCCAGGAAGGGTGCTCGCGCACCCCTTCCAGGCTGTTTAAAGACTGCCACAACCCCACCAATTAGCTGATCAGTGGGTAAAACCACACTGTGTCCTCACTCAATGTCCAGGCAGGCCAGCGGCTACACTAACGAACCGCGTCCCGAAAGGACGCCACTGCTGCTCCCTCCTCCTCCCGGGGCGCCCTTTAGACAGCCTGGGAGTGGTACGTAATTGCCCTTACCGGCATTAAAATAGACCTGGGCTGGAGAAGAAAAAGAGGAGGCGGCAAGGGGGGGGGGGCAAACTCGGCATTTGCCTAGGGGGAAGGCTGAATTCAGAGTCCCCACCCTGCTGGCATGGCGTTCGATCCCCGGCATCTCCAATTAAAAAGAACCAGGCAGGAGGTGATGGGAAAGACTTCAGCCTGAGACCCTGGAGAGCCATGGAGAGGGGCCATAGCTCAGTGGCAGAGCCTCTGCTTGGCATGCAGAAGGTCCCAAGTTCAATCCCCTGCAGCATCTCCAGTTCAAAGGACCAGGCAGGAGGTGATGGGAAAGACCTCAGCCTGAGACCCTGGAGAGCCATGGAGAGGGGCCATAGCTCAGTGGCAGAGCATCTGCTTGGCATGCAGAAGGTCCCAGGTTCAATCCCCGGCATCTCCAGCTAAAAGGACCAGGCAGGAGGTGATGGGAAAGACCTCAGCCTGAGACCCTGGAGAGCCATGGAGAGGGGCCATAGCTCAGGGGCAGAGCCTCCACTCGGCATGCAGAAGGTCCCAGGTTCAATCCCCGGCATCTCCAGCTAAAAGGATCAGGCAGGAGGTGATGGGGAAGACCTCAGCCTGAGACCTTGGAGAGCCATGGAGAGGGGCCATAGCTCAGTGGCAGAGCCTCTGCTTGGCATGCAGAAGGTCCCAGGTTCAATCCCCGGCATCTCCAGCTAAAAGGATCAGGCAGGAGGTGATGGGGAAGACCTCAGCCTGAGACCTTGGAGAGCCATGGAGAGGGGCCATAGCTCAGGGGCAGAGCCTCCACTCGGCATGCAGAAGGTCCCAGGTTCAATCCCTGGTATCGCCAGTTAAAAGCACCAGGTAGGAGGTGATGGGAAAGACCTCCGCTTGAGACTCTGGAGAGCCACTACCAGACTGAGTAGACAAGACTGACTGTGACAGACCAAGGTGGTCTAGTTCAGCAGAAGGCTGCTTCCTGCGTTCACGTGACCCCCCCACTACAAAATGATTGATCCAACTTACTCCACGTCGACAAACTGAGGTGAAACTGGCTGCGACACCATAATCGGCATCGGGGGCTGCTCCAGGGGCTTAAATGGTGTGCTGGTTCCGGTTAAGTCATGGATGTACTGAACCACTGGACCTTTGCTCCGGACGGCACCTGGCGGGGTGAGGGGGGGGGAAATGTGGAGTTAGCGTGACAAACTCCGGGAACTGTTTCTAGAAGAAGATTGCAGATTTATACCCAGCCCTTATCAATGAATTAGAGACTCAGAGCGGCTCACAATCTCCTTTCCCTTCCTCCCCCACAACAGACACCCTGAGAGGTAGATGAAGATATTGGATTTATATCCCGCCCTCCACTCCGAAGAGTCTCAGAGCGGCTCACAATCTCCTTTACCTTCCCCCCCACAACAGACACCCTGTGAGGTAGATGAAGATATTGGATTTATATCCTGCCCTCCACTCCGAAGAGTCTCAGAGCGGCTCACAATCTCCTTTCCCTTCCTCCCCCACAACAGACACCCTGTGAGGTAGATGAAGATATTGGATTTATATCCCGCCCTCCACTCCGAAGAGTCTCAGAGCGGCTCACAATCTCCTTTCCCTTCCTCCCCCACAACAGACACCCTGTGAGGTGGGTGGAGCTGGAGAGGGCTCTCATAGCAGCTGCCCTTTCAAGGACAACTCCTGCCAGAGCGCTGGCTGACTCAAGGCCATTCCAGCAGCTGCAAGGGGAGGAGTGGGGAATCCAACCCGGTTCTCCCAGATAAGAGAGCTCTGGCTGACCCAAGGCCATTCCAGCAGCTGCAAGTGGAGGAGTGGGGAATCAAACCCGGTTCTCCCAGATAAGAGAGCTCTGACTGACCCAAGGCCATTCCAGCAGCTGCAAGTGGAGGAGTGGGGAATCAAACCCGGTTCTCCCAGATAAGAGTCTGCACACTTCACCACGACACCAAACTGGCTCTCCAGATGGATGGATTCTGGCATACCAACATTCGGCCGGGTCCTCATTTGTCCCCCTTGTTTCTTCTCCTGGGTGGACGCCGTGGAGGTCTTCATGCTGAACATGGGCTCCAGGCGGGTTGAGCCTCGGTAGATCCACTCGCAGCGCTTGTCATCCTGGAAGGCGGAAGAAGGACAAAACTGTGGCCAAGGGCAAGCAGAAGGAACTAGAAGCTCACCCTGAACTTCTGCAGCGGTGCCTCCCCCACTGCACCCTTCTTCTCCCACATGGAACTCACTGTCACAGGAAGGAAGAGCAGCTACAAGCATAGACAGCTTCAAGAGGGGACCGGATGAACATCTGGAGCACAGCATCACTGGCTATTAGCCACAAGGTACATAAGAACAGAAGAGAAGCCCTGTTGGATCAGGCCAATGGCCCATCCAGTCCAACACTCTGTGTCACACAGTGGCCAATATACGTGTGTGTGTACAGATGGAACTTTCTGTCGGGGGAAGTGATGCACTGTATTCTTGGTGATGGGGGGGAGCCAAGAGTGGAAGGGCTTCTAGTGTCCGGGCCCACTGATGGACCTCCTGATAACCCTGGAGTTTTGCCCACTTTGTGACACAGAGTGTTGGACTGGATGGGCCATTGGCCTGATCTAACATGGCTTCTCTTCTGTTCTTATGTGACACAGAGTGTTGGACTGGGTGGGCCATTGGCCTGATCCAACATGGCTTCTCTTCTGTTCTTATGTGACACAGAGTGTTGGACTGGATGGGACATTGGCCTGATCCAACATGGCTTCTCTTATGTTCTTATGTGACACAGAGTGTTGGACTGGAGGGGCCACTGGCCTGATCCAACATGGCTTCTCTTATGTTCTTCTGTGACACAGAGTGTTGGACTGGAGGGGCCACTGGCCTGATCCAACAGGGCTTCTCTTATGTTCTTCTGTGACACAGAGTGTTGGACTGGAGGGGCCACTGGCCTGATCCAACAGGGCTTCTCTTATGTTCTTATGTGACACAGAGTGTTGGACTGGATGGGCCATTGGCCTGATCCAACATGGCTTCTCTTATGTTCTTATGTGACAGAGTGTTGGACTGGATGGGCCTTTGGCCTGATCCAACATGGCTTCTCTTATGTTCTTATGTGACACAGAGTGTTGGACTGGAGGGGCCACTGGCCTGATCCAACAGGGCTTCTCTTATGTTCTTATGTGACACAGAGTGTTGGACTGGAGGGGCCACTGGCCTGATCCAACAGGGCTTCTCTTATGTTCTTATGTGACACAGAGTGTTGGACTGGATGGGCCATTGGCCTGATCCAACATGGCTTCTCTTATGTTCTTATGTGACAGAGTGTTGGACTGGATGGGCCTTTGGCCTGATCCAACATGGCTTCTCTTATGTTCTTACATTCCAACATGGCAAAGCTCAAGCAGTAATGGGGAGAGGGGGAAGCTCATAGCGCAGAGACCCACCACACCAAAAGCAACCGTGATTCAGCACGAGAAGAGGGAAGCTTACCAGGAAGAGGATTTTGACCAGGCTCCCGTCGACTTCCTCCACCCGGGACTTCCACCAGGTCCCGTCCCACTCCGTTTTGATGAGCTGGCCGCTCTTGAGCAGAACCATGGGGCGGTTGGGGTAGGCCGTGACGTACTCTTCGATGAAATCCCGGCAGGAAATGTCCTCGATGTCTTCCCAAGACTTTTTGACTGCCCAAAGAGAAATTGCATGATCAAACTAATGTTAGGAAGAACTTCCTGACAGTTAGAGCGGCTCCTCAGTGGAAGAAGAAGAAGACTGCAGATTTATACCCCGCCCTTCTGCCTGAATCAGAGACTAAGAGTGGCTCACAATCTCCTTGATCTTCCTCCCCCCCAACAGACACCCTGTGAGGTGGCTGGGGCTGAGAGAGCTCTCACAGAAGCTGCCCTTTCAAGGACAGAGACTCAGAGCGGCTTACAATCTCTTATGTCTTCTCCCCCTCACAAAAGACACCCTGTGAGGTGGGTGGGGCTGAGAGAGCTCTCACAGAAGCTGCCCTTCCAAGGACAACTCCCATGAGAGCTATGGCTGACCCAAGGCCAGTCCTGCAGCTGCAGGTGGAGGAGTGGGGAATCAAACCCAGTTCTCCCAGATGAGAGTCCGCACACTTCACCACTACACCCTCGGGAGGTGGTGGGCTCCCCTTCCTTGGAGGTTTTTAAACAGAGGCTAGATGGCCATCTGACAGCAATGCTGACCCTGTGAATTACTGAAATTTACTAAACCTACCGTGTCCACAGCAAATAACCATGCCGCACCAATTTTTCTTATGCATTGCTCAATATAATCATAAACATTCCCAAAATACCATCATACTCAAGACTGCTACAGAACAGCCACTGTCTCCAGATTTTGATGCAATCATTCAGGGCAAGAGGGGTCAGTTATCAGAAACCGTTAAATAAACTAAATATTGCAGGAGTGCTAACCTTTAAAGCATCATTAGGGTTTGTAGAATCTTTCGGGCTCAAGTGCAGTGTTCTACTGGAGAAAGTTTTCCTTCCAGACGTTTCATTCTCGGCTGCGGAGAACATCCTCAGTGGCGTTGCAGCCGGAGCAGGCGCTCTAACCTTCTTGGTTGCTGTGCACTGAGCAGCCAAGAAGGTCAGAGAGCCTGCTCCGGCTGCAACGCCACTGAGGATGTTCTCCGCAGATGAGAACGAAACGTCTGGAAGGAAAACTTTCTCCAGTAGAACACTGCACTTGAGCCCGAAAGATTCTACAAACCCTAATGATGTTACCAGCCGTGAAAACCTGAAATCTTTTAAGCATATTTGAAGCTTTTAAAAAATCTTTGTGCCTGTCTGTGTCCTTTATAATGTTTTTATCTCCACTACATACATAGACCACAAAGGCCTCCCTGCTTCTAGAAATTATGACACATGGCCCAGGCCATATTATGGGCTACTATGGCCCAGCGGGAACTCTCCCAACTCCGCAGGGCCTGTAAAACTGAATCGTTCCGGCTGGCATATAACATCTAAAATGGGAGAGAGATGCCAACCCACCTGGATCTGACTATATCATTGCCTCTAAGGAACACTGACAGTTACTGTAAAAAAACCCCAAACCAACCTGAAAGGAATTTTTAGGCAATTGTCTGCACTATTCTAACATATAGCACCGTGACATTTTTATGTTTCTAAGACTGTAAATGATGTACTTGTTTTTGATGCCGTTTTGGATTGTTAGCAGCAGAGGGCTCTCACAGCAGCTGCCCTTTCAAGGACAGAGTCTCAGAGCAGCCTACAATCTCCTTTACCATCGACCCCGCCTTTACCAACAGACACCCTGTGAGGTGGGTAGGGCTGGAGAGGGCACTCACAGCAGCTGCCCTTTCAAGGACAGAGCGGCTCACAATCTCCTTTCCCATCCTCCCCCACAACCGACACCCTGTGAGGTGGGTGAGGCTGAGAGAGCTCTCCCAGAAGCTTTCCTTTCAAGGACAGAGTCTCAGAGCAGCTCACAATCTCCTTTCCCTTCCTCCCCCACAACAGACACCCTGTGAGGTGGGTGAGGCTGAGAGAGCTCTCCCAGAAGCTGCCCTTTCAAGGACAGAGTCTCAGAGCAGCTCACAATCTCCTTTCCCTTCCTCCCCCACAACCGACACCATGTGAGGTGGGTGAGGCTGAGAGAGCTCTCCCAGAAGCTGCCCTGTCAAGGACAGAGTCTCAGTCACAATCTCCTTTCCCTTCCTCCTCCACAACAGGCACCCTGTGAGGCGAGTGGGGTTGAGAGAGCTCTTACAGCAGCTGCCCTTTCAAGGACAACTCCTGTGAAAGCTACGGCTGACCCAAGGCCGTTCCAGCAGCTGCAAGTGGAGGAGTGGGGAATCAAAACCAGTTTTCCCAGACAAGTCTGTACATCTCACCACCATACCAAAGTAATAGAAATAAAGTGCACAATTGTATCATCCCGAAACCATCCCCTACCGCCCCCTGCCCGGTCCTTCCACAAAACCGGTCCCTGGTGCCAAAAAGGTTGGGGACGGCGGCACTTGCAGAAAGGCCGGGATAGAGATTTGATTAATAAATAAATAACTAAAATCAATCCCCAGTGCTTTTGAAGGGCCAGGACTGAAGGGGAGTTCTAAGATGCCCTGGGCAGCACGGAAGGAAACGGCAGCCAGAGCAGGAGGACTCACGTGGCCGGCAGATCAGGTACAGCTCAGTCTGGACGACATAAGAGGCGTAACCGTCATCGAAGAAGATCAGGAACCTGGAAGGAGAGAGTGTAGTGAGGCTGACAGTTGCTTCAGAGAAAGTGAAAAGGCATCAGGTGGTGAAGGAGGCAGCAGCCGGGACAAAGGTGACTCTAACAGTTAAAGGTCCACGCAAGATGGAAGATAAATTGGGGGAAGGGGCAGTCCTATCCACCCCTTTCATTGTAATGTCAGGAGAGCCCTGCTGGATCAGACAATGGAGGGTACACCTAGTCCTCTGAGAAGATCAGAAGAGCCCTGGTGGATCAGACCAATGAAGGTCCATCTAGTCCAGCCTCCTGTCTCACGCAGTGGCCACCCAGTTCCTCTGGAGGGCCAACAACAGGGCAGAGAGGCCGAGGCCTTCCCCTGAGAAGAGCATCAGAAGAGCTCTGCTGGGTGAGACCAGGGAGGGTCCATCTAGTCCAGCCTCCTGTCTCACACAGTGGCCAACCAGTTCCTCTGGAGGGCCCATAACAGGGCAGAGAGGCTGAGACCTTCCCCAAGAAGAACATCAGAAGAGCCCTGCTGGATCAGACCAGGGAGGGTCCATCTAGTCCAGCCTCCTGTCTCACACAGTGGCCACCCAGTTCCTCTGGAGGGCCCAGAACAGGGCAGAGAGGCTGAGGCCTTCCCCTGAGAAGAACCTCAGAAGAGCCCTGCTGGGTCAGACCAGGGAGGGTCCGTCTAGTCCAGCCTCCTGTCTCACACAGTGGCCAACCAGTTCCTCTGGAGGGCCAACAACAGGGCAGAGAGGTTGAGATATTCCCCGAGAAGAACATCAGAAGAGCCCTGCTGGATCAGACCAGGGAGGGTTCATCTAGTCCAGCCTCCTGTCTCTCACAGTGGCCAACCAGTTGCTCTAGAGGGCCAACAACAGGGCAGAGAGGCGAAGGCCTTCCCCTGAGATCATCAGAAGAGCCCTGCTGGATCAGACCAATGAAGGTCCATCTAGTCCAGTCTCCTGTCTCACACAGTGGCCGACCAGTTCCTCTGAAGGGCCAACAATAGGGCAGAGAGGCCGAGGACTTCATAAGAACATGAGAAGAGCCCTGTGGCTTAGACCAGTGAGGGTTCATCTAGTCCAGCCTCCTGTCTCACCCAGTGGCCAACCAGTTCCTCTGGAGGGCCAACAACAGGGCAGAGAGCCCATGGCATTCTCCTGAGAAGAGCATCAGAAGAGCCCTGCTGGGTCAGACCAGGGAGGGTCCATCTAGTCCAGCCTCCAGTCTCACACAGAGGCCAGCCAGTTCCTCTGGAGGGCCAACAACAGGGTAGAGAGTCTGAAGTCTTTTCCTGAGAAGAGCATCAGAAGACCCCTGCTGGGTCAGAGCAGCTGACCACAGTCTGAGGCAGGATGCTGGACAAGACGATGCACAGGTCTGATCCAGTAAAGCTCCTCTTATATTCTTGTACCAGGCTACACAACCACTCCCAGGTAATAGAGAAATACCACCACCACCACCACCCCACACACACACCTTTAAGGCCAGGGTTTTACACATGCTATGAATCGAGGAGTAAGAAACTTGGGAACAAATGATTGCGATAAATACAACAAGATCATGGCTGGGCTCCTGGATGAAAGCCCAACAAAGTAGCCCCCCCTCCTCAAGTCAGAGTCCAATTTCCTAGGCAAGAACATATGAACATCTGAAGCTGCCTTCTACTGAATCAGACCCTCCTTGGTCCATCAAAGTCAGTCTTGTCTGCTCAGACTGGTAGCGGCTCTCCAGGGTCTAAAGCGGAGGTTTTTCATGTCTACTTGCCTGGACCCTTTTTAGTTGGAGATGCTGGGGATTGAACCTGGGACCTTCTGCTTACCAAGCTGATGCTCTACCATTAAGCCACCATCCTTCCCCTAACTGGCAGCGGCTCTCCAGCTGAGGTTTTTCATGCCTCTTTGCCTGGACCCTTTTTAGTTGGAAATGCCAGGGATTGAACCTGGGACCTCCTGCTTCCCAAGCAGATGCTCTACCCCTGAGCCACCGTCCCTGTGCTCTCCCCAGGTTTTGAGCTTTCCAGGCTTTCAGTTCCCCACTCTTGGCATACAGAAACCTGGTCTGAACGGAACGTTATCCACCCCAACCAGCCAGGTGTCGAACGGGACGGCTTCGCCTGACCTCATTTTGTTCTTGATGTTCGGCGTCTCGGCCACGATGCCCGCGTACAGCCACATCTGGTTCCCATCCTTGTATTTGGCCACCACCCGGCTCCCGACGTTCAGGTTCTCGCCCGATGGATGATAGTCGTATGCGATGTGGTTCCCCGACAGCAAGCTCTTTCCTTTGTTGTCGAACTTCACTTTGTACTTCTTGCCGGCCCCTGTGGGAGACGAGGAAGGGCAACGATCGGTCGCCATCTCTGCACGGGACGAACCGAAATGCAGGAGGGCCAGAAGGGGGAGAGCCCTTCCCAGAGCGAAAGGAGACTTTCCTTGCAGTGGAGAAAGGAGCCATCATTCATGAAACAGATCTGCGGGACCCATCCAATTAAAGACACCTCTCCGCCGTGGTTCTATCCCCAAGGAACCCGGTTGTGTTGTTTTGAGAGGACACAGAATGTTCCATGTCAGGGATGGCCAAACATGCTTAACGTAAGAGCCACAGGAGATAAACGTCAGATGTTTGAGAGCCGCAAGACATGAACAAATATTAAACACGTGCCTTTGTTAAAGCTCTTAATATTTTCTTTGCACAGAAAGATAAAATACATCTGTATGCATTTTACAACACGGCCGTGCTAGTAGGAGACTTAAAAAAAAAAAATCAAAGCTGGGAATAACAGTCCCCATATGACCAGCATAGGGAAAGGTTAAGGAATTTTTTTTTGGCACCAGTAGGAGAAGGAAACACACCTCACTGACCACCGTTTGCATCCCTGTACATCTCTCTTTGCCTTGATACCAAGGTTAGTAGATACAGCTCCTACAAGAGCTATGAAACTAAGGGGGAACCCTGTGCCACCCTCTTTAATTCCGTCCTTCCTCCCAGTGGCCCCCCTAGTTCTTGTGCTCTTGCAAGCCTATTTCCCCCTCCTTCCTCTCTTCACACATGGCGGAAACAGTCGCCTACCTACGGGTCGACACTCAAAGGCCGACTGAGGTCCTGATGCTAAGCCTGCTTACTTGAGAGAAAGCCTGCATTAAGTTCCTCCTTGACCTCTGGGAGCCGCGCAATATGTGTGGAAGAGCCACGTGTGACTCCCGAGCAAACATTTGGCCGCCCCTGTCCTATGTAGCCCGGGACTCAGGCCCATAGCTACAGCGGGGCCCGAGGGGGACAGGCCCATCCTTTCAAACCCCTCTTCCAACTGTATGACCCCTCCTTTGATCACTGCCACTCTGAACAAGTAGATAGGGGAGGGACGGTGAAAGGGGGAGAAAGGGGAGAAAAGTAGAAAGGGGAGGGACGGTGGCTCAGTGGTAGAGCATCTGCTTGGGAAGCAGAAGGTCCCAGGTTCAATCCCTGGCATCTCCAAAAAAGGGTCCAGGCAAATAGGTGTGAAAACCTCAGCTTGAGACCCTGGAGAGCCGCTGCCAGTCTGAGAAGACAATATTGACTTTGATGGACCAAGGGTCTGATTCAGTATAAGGCAGCTTCATATGTTCATGTTCATAGATCCAAGTGGGCAGCCGTGTTGGTCTGAAGCAATAAACAGGGGTGGCCAACGGTAGCTCTCCTGATGTTTTTTGCCTACAACTCCCATCAGCCCCGGCCAGCATGGCCAATGGCTGGGGCTGATGGAAGTTGTAGGCAAAAAACATCTGGAGAGCTACCGTCGGCCACCCCTGTAATAGAACAAAGCAATAAAGTGCACCTTTAAGACCAACAAAGTTTTATTCAGAATGCAAGCTTTCGTATGCTCTTCAGCAGGCTTCCATCAGACAAAATGGGAATGGCAAGCCGTCTTTACATATAGAGAAATTGGACAGTGAGTTGGTATGCAGAGTCATTTTAAGGTGACTTTTTTCTTATGGCAAACTAGAATGTACTTCTCTTTTAGAACAGTGTATCAGAAAATTTGGGTTTTTTGCATTGATATGCTCAAATAGGGGATATGAACTGTTTATCTCCCACTAAAGGGTCCAGGCAAATAGGTGTGCAAAACCTCAGCTTGAGAGCCTGGAGAGCCGCTGCCAGTCTGAGAAGACAATACTGACTTTGATGGACCAAGGGTCTGATTCAGTAGAAGGCAGCTTCATATGTTCATATATTTTAGTGTACCCTTTTTTTCTAACGGTAAACTAGAATATGTTTCTCTTTTAGAACAGTGTATCAGAATATTTTGCTTTCTTGCACAGATATGCTCAAATAGGGGATATGGACTGTTTATCTCGTGACATATACTGGCTCATCTCCCACTATATTTTAATGTACCCTTTTTTTCTAATGGCAAACTAGAATGTGTTTCTCTTTTAAAACAGTGTATTGGAATATTTTGGGGGTTTTTGTATTGACATACTCAAATAGGGATAGTGGCTGTTTATCTTATTACATATATACTAACCCCTCTTCCACTATATTCTAATGCATTCTTTTCTTTTAATGGCAAACTATAATGTTGCTATAACTTCTTGAGATACTAATGCCCTCCATTTAAACCCGCAACTAAGAAGTCAGAACGACGTCCAGGTTTATGGCACTTCAGACCTATGACATGTCTGCTTTTTATCACCCTCCACTGCTCTTACAGCCCAGTTAACTATACTAAACAAACAAACGCAGACCCCAATTGGGGATTCTTTTGATCTGCTAAAAACATTCCCATGACTCTACATACCAACTCACCGCCCACTTTCTCTGTACTTAAAAGATGGCTTGCCATTCCATTGTGTCTGAAGTCTGCTTAAGAGCATACGAAAGCTTACATGCTGAATAAAACTTAGTTGGTCTTAAAGGTGCCACTTGTCTGCTGCTTTATTCTGAACAAGTAGTAGCCTTGCGGCTGGTCTTTTCGCTTTCTTCTCTCCCCTTCCCTAACGCAGCGTGCAGAGCAAACGAGAGAATCTTCTTGTAGCTAGCCTTTCACCACATTTCTGGGCACCACATTTTAAGAAGGATCTAGACAAGCTGGAAGGGGTCCAGAGGAGGGCGACAAAGATGGTGAGGGGTCTGGAGACCAAGTCCTATGAGGAAAGGTTGAAGGAGCTGGGGATGTTTAGCCTGGAGAGGAGGCGGCTGAGAGGTGATAGGACCACCATCTTCAAGTACTTGAAGGGCTGTCCTAGAGAGGATGGGGTGGAATTGTTTTCTGTGGCCCCAGAAGGTAGGACCAGAACCAATGGATTGAAATTGAATCAAAAGAGTTTCCAGCTCAACATTAGGAAGAACTTCCTGACTGTTAAGAGTGGTTCCTCAGTGGAACAGGCTTCCTCCTCGGGAGGTGGTGGGCTCTCCTTCCTTGGAGGTTTTTAAGCAGAGGCTGGATGGCCATCTGATAGCAATGAAGATCCTGTGAATTTAGGGGGAGGTGTTTGTGAGTTTCCTGCATTGTGCAGGGGTTGGACGCGATGACTCTGTAGGTCTCTTCCAATTCTAGGATTCTATGACTGTTAAGAGCGGTTCCTCAGTGGAACAGGCTTCCTCCTTGGGAGGTGGTGGGCTCTCCTTCCTTGGAGGTTTTTAAGCAGAGGCTAGATGGCCATCTGACAGCAATGAAGATCCTGTGAATTTTGGGGGAGGGATTTGTGAGTTTCCTGCCTTGTGTAGGGGGCTGAACTAGATATTGTGTGGCGCTCAAAGCCCCCACCGCCCTGTTGGCCACTTTGGACAAGGCAGCTGTCTCTTTAAATCACTTCTCTAACCAAAGCCAGCTGATGCTTGGCGAGTAAATTTAAAGTTGCTTTAATTCCACCTTTCCCTCACTCCCCCTCCATCTGTTTTCCTTCCTTCCTTTCCTTCCTTCCAGTTTGGTGTGGTGGTTAAGTGTGCAGACTCTTATCTGGGAGAACCGGGTCTGATTCCCCACTCCTCCACTTGCAGCTGCTGGAATGGCCTTGGGTCAGCCATAGCTATTGCAGGGGTTCTCCTTGAAAGGGCAGCTGCTGGGAGAGCCCTCTCAGCCCCACCCACCTCACAGGGAGTGTTGGTGGTGGGGGGGAAGAAAAGTAAAGGAGATTGTCAAGCCAGTTTGGTGTGATGGTTAAGTGTGTGGACTCTTATCCGGGAGAACCGGGTTTGATTCCCCACTCCTTCACTCACACCTGCTGGGATGGCCTGGGGTCAGCCATAGCTCTGGCAGAGGTTGTCCTTGAAAGGGCAGCTGCTGTGAGAGCCCTCTCAGCCCCACACAACTCACAGGGTGTCTGTTGTGGGGGGAGAAGATATGGGAAATTGTAAGCCACTCTGAGTCTTTGTCCTCGAAAGGGCAGCTGCTGTGAAATCCCTCTCAGCCCCACCCACCTCACAGGGAGGGTTGTGGGGGGGGAGAAGATATAGGAGATTGTAAGCCACTCTGAGTCTCTGATTCAGAGAGAAGGGCAGGGCATAAATCTGCAATTCTTCTTCTACTTCCTTCCTCCAGTTTGGTGTGAGAGCCAGTTTGGTGTAGTGGTTAAGTGTGCAGACTCTTATCTGAGAGAACCGGGTTTGATTCCCCACTCCTCCCCTTGCACCTGCTGGAATGGCCTTGGGTCAGCCAGAGCTCTCTTATCTGGGAGAACCGGGTTTGATTCCCCACTCCTCCACTTGCACCTGCTGGAATGGCCTTGGGTCAGCCATAGCTCTGGTAGAGGTTGTCCTTGAAAGGGCAGCTGCTGTGAGAGCCCTCTCAGCCCCACCTACCTCACAGGGTGTCTGTTGTGGGGGGAGAAGATATAGGCGATTGTAAGCCGCTCTGAGTCTCTGATTCAGAGAGAAGGGTGGGATATAAATCTGCAGTCTTCTTCTTCTTCTTCTCCCTCCCTCCCGGCTCTCAAACATCTGATGTTTTTTCTACGTGGCTCTTATGTTAAGCAAGTTTGGCCATCCCCAGTTCACCTCATTCAGAAATCTGGCTCCAGTGGATCTTTCTGGATGCACCATAATTTTTGTCATCGAGCACCCTGCTTCGGCGGACGTGAGAAAGAAACATAACCAACCCCTCCCCGCCCCCGGTCTTCTTATCCAGCCAATATGGAAGACGGCAAAGCGGTCCCACTCACCTACGGCTTGGATTGCGATCAGCGTCCCCTTGTGCCAGGTCTTGGTCCGCTTCTTGCCCAAGACGCGGTCGCCCACCACCAGGTCTCCATCTTGGGTGATTTCGCATCCAGGGCTGACTTGCAGGGACCCTGCCACAAGAGTTCTCATCAGGCCCCAGTGAAGAGGGCTGGTCTTCGAGAGGACCCCGTCCAACCCCGCCACCACTCGACCGCCTGCTCATCTGTCCCCAGTGGTCCCTAGCTGCCCAGCCATTTTGCATATGGGGGCCAGGAAGCTATTTTCTCCAGACCAGTTTGGCCAAGGATTCACTGCCACAGGAGGGGGTGGCAGCTACAAGCACAGACAGCTTCAAGAGGGGATTGGATCAACATATGGAGCAGAGGTCCATCAGTGGCTATTAGCCACAGTGAATTGTTGGAATTCTCTGTTTGGGGCAAGTCATGCTCTGTATTCTTGGTGCTTTGGGGGGGAGCACAGTGGGAAGGCTTCTAGTGTCCTGGCCCTCTGATGGACCTCCTGATGGCACCTGGGTTTTTTGACCACTGTGTGACACAGAGTGTTGGACTGGAGGGGCCGTTGGCCTGATCCAACATGGCTTCTCTTATGTTCTTAAGCGTGACATAGAGTGTTGGACTGGATGGGCCACTGGCCTGATCCAACATGGCTTCTCTTATGTTCTTAAGCGTGACATAGAGTGTTGGACTGGATGGGCCACTGGCCTGATCCAACATGGCTTCTCTTATGTTCTTAAGCGTGACATAGAGTGTTGGACTGGATGGGCCACTGGCCTGATCCAACATGGCTTCTCTTATGTTCTTAAGCGTGACATAGAGTGTTGGACTGGATGGGCCACTGGCCTGATCCAACATGGCTTCTCTTATGTTCTTAAGCGTGACATAGAGTGTTGGACTGGATGGGCCACTGGCCTGATCCAACATGGCTTCTCTTATGTTCTTAAGCGTGACATAGAGTGTTGGACTGGATGGGCCACTGGCCTGATCCAACAGGGCTTCTCTTATGTTCTTATGTGACACAGAGTGTTGGACTGGATGGGCCATTGGCCTGATCCAACATGGCTTCTCTTATGTTCTTATGTGACACAGAGTGTTGGACTGGATGGGCCACTGGCCTGATCCAACATGGCTTCTCTTATGTTCTTATGTCTGGGGCAGGGATGCTCTGTATTCTTGGTTCTTTGGGGGGGGGGCACAGTGGGAGGGCTTCTAGTGTCCTGGCCCCACTGATGGACCTCCTGATGGCACCTGGGTTTTTTGGCAACTGTGTGACACAGTGCTGGACTGGATGGGCCATTGGCGTGATCCAACATGGCTTCTCTTATGTTCTTGTGTGACACAGAGTGTTGGACTGGATGGGCCATTGGCCTGATCCGACATGGCTTCTCTTATGTTCTTCTGTGACACAGAGTGTTGGACTGGATGGGCCATGGGCCTGATCCAACATGGCTTCTCTTATGTTCTTCTGTGACACAGTGTTGGACTGGAGGGGCCACTGGCCTGATCCAACATGGCTTCTCTTATGTTCTTCTGTGACACAGTGTTGGACTGGAGGGGCCATTGGCCTGATCCAACATGGCTTCTCTTATGTCTGGGGCAGGGATGCTCTGTCTTCTGGGTGCTTGGGGGACAAGAGGGGGAGGGCTTCTGGTGTTTTAGCTCCACAGGTGGACCTCCTGATGGCCTCTGGGGTTTGGCCACTGTCTGCCACAGAGCGTTGGGCTGGAGGGGCCGCTGTCCCAGCCCAATATGGCTTCTTTCAAATCCTTCCCTTTTACAGAAACCTTGACTGGGACTCCAAGGACAGGACATAGAAATAGTCCGAAGAAATACTCACCTCTTTGGGAGTCCAGGCTGCCGGACTTTTTGTTCACCGCATCCATAAATTTCTGCACGTCCTGAGCCGACTTCCTCATGGCAGCCATGGCTTCTCGAAGCTACGGGAAGAAAACGAGGGGTGGGGGAAGCAAACGGTTTGTGTGACCGGACGTCTTTGCAGACCTGAAATCTGCCCTCGGGGGAGACGTGCACGCACCCAAGGGTGTAGAAAAGGGAGGCATAGGCATAAAAGGGCGAAAAGGACACAAAAAGGAACACTCGAGATGTGTGGCCGTGTTTGTCTGTAGCGGCAGAAAAGAGCCAGAGTCCGGTACCACCTTCAAGGGCATTTTTTTGGTGAATTACATTAAAACATAGCCTCGTAACGCTGTATTATAAGCAGCCCCGTGGCGCAGAGTGGCAGAGTTGCAGTCCTGCAGTCCAAAGCTCTGCTCACGATCTGAGTTCGATCCCCAGGGGAAGCTGGGTTTTCAGGTAGCCGGCTCAAGGTTGACTCAGCTGTCCATCCTTCCAAGGTTGGTAAAATGAGGACCCAGCTTGCTGGGGGGAAAGCGTAGATGACTGGGGAAGGCAATGGCAAACCACCCCATAAAAAGTCTGCCGTGAAAACGTTGCGAAAGCAGAGTCACCCCAGAGTCGGAAACGACTGGTGCTTGCACAAGGGACTACTTTTACCTTTTTAACGTTGTATTGTACTAATATAATAATATTCTTCCCCCCCCCACAATTGAAAGTTTTATTGTAATGCACACTGGGGCCAAGAATCCCAGCTACAAATACAAGTTGATGGGGTGTGAACTGACAGAGACTGACCAAGAGAGAGATCTTGGGGTCGTGGTAGATAACTCACTGAAAATGTCAAGACAGTGTGCGATTGCAATAAAAAAGAAAAGGGCAACTAGAATGATTTAAGGGTTGGAACACTTTAAGAACATAAGAACATAAGAGAAGCCATGTTGGATCAGGCCAATGGCCCATCCAGTCCAACACTCTGTATCACACAGTGGCCAAAAATTTATATATATGTATATATATGCATATATATATACACACTGTGGACCTCTGCTCCATATTTTTATCTAACCCCCTCTTGAAGCTGGCTATGCTTGTAGCTGCTACCACCTCCTGTGGCAGTGAATTCCACATGTTAATCACCCTTTGGGTGAAGAAGTACCTCCTTTTATCTGTTCTAACCCGAATGCTCAGCAATTTCATTGAATGCCCACGAGTTCTTGTATTGTGAGAAAGGGAGAAAAGGACTTCCTTCTCTGCTTTCTCCATCCCATGCATAATCTTGTAAACCTCTATCACGTCACCCCACAGTCAACGTTTCTCCAAGCTAAAGAGCCCCAAGCGTTTTAACCTTTCTTCATAGGGAAAGTGTTCCAAACCTTTAATCCTTCTAGTTGCCCTTTTCTGCACTTTTTCCAATGCTATAATATCCTTTTTGAGGTGCGGTGACCAGAATTGCACACAGTATTGTTCCATCAGGTAACATATAGGAAACCATATAGCAATGAAGCGAGATTCATAATTTTCTATAGGTGCTGAGATTGGACAGATATTTTGTTCATTATTAAATATTCCCATAATCGCTGCTGCCAGGCCAAAAGAGTTGGTGGGGCTCTGTCTATCCACTTTGCTGCTACTACACCTTCAACACTTATAACATTTGTGGCAGGGAGAGCGTCTGCGACTCAAAGTTCAGTTTTTCAGATAACAGCAAGCAGTTATCCGAAAAACTCATATCCTTTTATACATTTTGTTAGTCTTTAAGGTGCTACTGGACACTTGCCCTTTTCTACCGAAAAGGAAAGAGACATAGGAGGTGACGTTTCCCTTTTGAAAAAGCAGTTTCAGTGTTCCTAGAAGAGACCCCAGCCCCGACCATGTTAGCAAAACAGAAGTTCTGACAACCACCAGATGATTGGGCCAACCCAGTCCCACTCCACTCACCAAAGACTGGTCCTTTGCGGTTTTGTTACTTGCGTCACCTGCAATTAAGAGGGGGGAAAACTGTCATAAGAACATAAGAGAAGCCATGTTGGATCAGGCCAGTGGCCCATCCAGTCCAATACTCTGTGTCACACAGTGGACAAAACCCAGGGGCCATCAGGAGGTCCATCAGTTGGGCCAGGACACTAGAAGCCCTCCCACTGTGCCCCCCCAGCATCAAGAATACAGAGCATCACTGCCCTAGACGTAAGAACATAAGAGAAGCCATGTTGGATCAGGCCAGTGGCCCATCCAGTCCAATACTCTGTGTCACACAGTGGACAAAACCCAGGGGCCATCAGGAGGTCCACCAGTAGGGCCAGGACACTAGAAGCCCTTTCACTGTTGCCCCCCCCCAAGCACCAAGAATATAGAGTATCACTGCCCCAGACGTAAGAACATAAGAGAAGCCATGTTGGATCAGGCCAATGGCCCATCCAGTCCAACACTCTGTGTCACACGGTGGCCATAAAAACCAGGTGCCATCAAGAGGTTCACCAGTTGGGCCAGGACACTGGAAGCCCTCCCACTGTGCCCCCCCAGCATCAAGAATACAGAGCATCACTGCCCCAGACATAAGAACATAAGAGAAGCCATGTTGGATCAGGCCAGTGGCCCATCCAGTCCAACACTCTGTGTCACACAGTGGGCAAAACCCAGAAGCCATCAGGAGGTCAATAATAGCCAGCTTCAAGAATAAACTGGATGAACATATGGAGCAGAGGTCCATCAATGGCTACTAGTAGTAAGCGTAACACTCTGTCTGGCGCGGTGATGCTCTGTCTTCTTGGTGCTTGGGGGGCAACAGTGGGAGTGTTTCTGGAGTTCTGGCCCTGCTGGTGGACCTCCTGATGGCCACTGGATTTTGTCCACTGTGTGACACAGAGTGTTGGACTGGAGGGGCCTGATCCAACATGGCTTTTCTTACATTCTTATGAGGTCCAGCAGGAGGGTCAGAACTCTGGAAGCCCTCCCCCACTGTGGCCCCCCAGCACCAAAAGTACAGAATAAAATCTCAGTACAAAAGCAGAATAAAATCTCAGATGGCTTGAAAGAATAGAACCTCCATATTCAGAGGTAGAGATGTGAAGGCCCGGAAAAAAACTGGAAATTTTTTTTCCTGAAGCCCCTCGAAAAATTGAAAAAAAGAAAAGAAATGGATTATGCAACATTTTATTTTAACATGATCCATAAAATATTTTAAGACAAGGTGTTCAGATATTTTCCAAATCATTTCTAAAAAAATATGTATGGTATCAGATTATTCTAATTTCTGTGTGCTGAGGACAAGCAAGTCCTAGGTCATGCCCATTCACTGAAACTTAGTCCCACACTCCCTTCTATACACTTCCACCCTCTTCAATTCTTTTTATGAGAATGAGTTTTTTTATTTTTATTTAATACTGCGGAGAGGAAATCTGAATAATGGTGACTTCTGGATTTTTAAAAATTGTTTTGTGGAGGATTTTTTTTGTCTGTTCCACATAAACTAGAACACAGTTCAGAAGATTGTTGCTCCGTTTGTAGCAATTACAAATAAATATTATTTAAAAAGTAAATTCTGTTTGTAATAATTGTTTGGATACACTATATTTTTAATATGCTAGTTGTGCTAATTTCATGCCAAGTAAAATTGTCCATAGTCACATTTCATGTTCCTAAAGTAACAGAATGACTTTTAATCTGGAAAAGAAAAAAAAAGTACTAACGTAGCATTTTTTTTCAATTTTTCAGAAAATTTCCGGGGGGGTTTTTGGAAAAAACTGGGTATTTTTCCAAGCTTCAAAATTTCCAAAAATTTTACATCTCTTTTCAGAGGCAGTATCCCTGACAGGTCACACAACCCAACTTTCTGTTGCATCCTGCTAACAAATTCCCCAAGGATGACTTCGGAGCCACTGTAAGGGGGAAATAACCCTGATCTCAAAAGACTTCTCACCAGAATCCACACTCATGACATCATCGTCTTCGTCCGGGATCTCGATCACTTCCATTGGCTTGGAAGACGCGTTGTCCTCCTCTGAGTCCGTCTCGCGATACTCCAGTCCCAGGTTGGTGTAGACATCTTTCACCATCACTTCACACTGGTCAACAGCTCTACGGGGTAAGAGACTCGATCAGAGAACTTCTGTCACTGGTTTCTGCTTACCTGTTTTCAGCGCTGTATCCTGGGATGCTAATGCTCTAATAGATTCTGGCTTGTAAAAAGCTACTTTTCTAAGATGAGTAAGAACCGCTTGCAGGAGACCAGCCGGGAAAGTTTCTGTTGCTGGAAAGTCAACTATATGAAAAATAAACTCCACTGAGAGGATGTCCAGCCGCCTGTCTCACACCAACAACAGGGTAGAGAGGCCGAGGCCTTCCCCTGAGAAGAGCATCAGAAGAGCCCTGCTGGGTCAGACCAGGGAGGGTCCATCTAGTCCAGCCTCCTGTCTCACACAGTGGCCAGCCAGTTCCTCTGGAGGGCCAACAACAGGGCAGAAAGGCCGAGGCCTTCCCCTGAGAAGAACATCAGACGAGCCCTGCTGGGTCAGACCAGGGAGGGTCCACCTAGTCCAGCCTCCTGTCTCACACAGGGGCCAGCCAGTTCCTCTGGAGGGCCAACAACAGGGCAGAGAGGCCGAGGCCTTCCCCTGGGAAGAACCTCAGAAGAGCCCTGCTGCGTCAGACCAGGGAGGGTCCATCTAGTCCAGCCTTCTGTCTCACACAGGGGCCAGCCAGTTCCTCTGAAGGTCCAGCAACAGGGCAGAGAGACTGAGGCCTTCCCCTGAGAAGAGCATCAGAAGAGCCCTGCTGGGTCAGACCAGGGAGGGTCCATCTAGTCCAGCCTCCTGTCTCACACAGTGGCCAGCCAGTTCCTCTGGAGGAACAACAACAGGGCAGAGAGGTTGAGGCCTTCCCCTGAGAAGAGCATCAGAAGAGCCCTGCTGGGTCAGACCAGGGAGAGTCCATCTAGTCCAGCCTCCTGTCTCACACAGGGGCCAGCCAGTTCCTCTGGAGGGCCAACAACAGGGCAGAAAGGCTGAGGCCTTCCCCTGAGAAGAACACCAGAAGAGCCCTGCTGGATCAGACCACAGATTCATAGTGTTGGAAAGGACCTCCAGGGTCATCTAGTCCAACCCCATAATGCAGAAAACTCACAAATACCTCCACCTAAATTCACAGGATCCGCATTGCTGTCAGATGGCCATCTAGCCTCTGTTTAAAAACCTCCAAGGATGAAGAGCCCACCACTTCCGAAGGAAGACTGTTCCACTGAGGAATCGCTTTAATGGTTAGGAAGTTCTTCCTAATGTTGAGCCGGAAACTATTTTAATTTCAACGCACTGGTTCTGGTCCTACCTTCTAGGGCCACAGAAAACAATTCTGCACCATCCTCTGTAGGACAGTCCTTCAAGTACTTGAAGATGGTGATCATATCACCTCTCAGCCGCCTCCTCTCCAGGCTAAACATGCCCAGCTCCCTCAGCTCCGGTGAGGATCCAACCAGTCCAGCCTCCTGTCCCACACAGTGGCCAGCCAGTTCCTCTGGAGGGTCAACAACAGGGCATAAAGGCAAATTCACTGCCACAGGAGGTGGTGGCGGCTACAAGCATAGCCATCTTTAAGAGGGGTTTGGATAAAAATATGGAGCAGAGGTCCATCACTGCCTATTAGCCACAGCATATTATTGGAACTGTCTGGGGCAGTGATGCTTTGTATTCTTGGTGCTTGGGGGGGGGGCAAAGTGAGAGGGCTTCTAGCCCACCTGTGAACCTCCTTTTTTTTGGCCACTGTGTGACCCAGAGTGTTGGACTGGATGGGCCATTGGCCTAATCCAACATGGCTTCTCTAATGTTCTTATGTTCTGACCGTCCTTTCTATGGTCTCACATTATCACACCCGCCTGAACAGAGAAGCTATTGAGATTTACAAACACCAGCACAACTTTAACAGAAAGGAAGAAGGCATTTCCATCCACCATTCTTGGTATCCAGCTCTGCAAAGCACCCTACAGACTACAAATTGCAGAAGGTCACAGAACAACCATCACATTCCAGAGAACAATCAGCACAATCAACAACCATCTTCCTTATCTTCACACCCCTTCCAACCCTCCCAGCAATCAACACAAAACAATGGTCACATTCCACAGCCAGTTTCCTTATCACCACCCTTCCAGGAAGCCCCACCAAACAATGGGTACATTCACAAACCAATTGCCCTCTCACCACACCCCCTCCAGCCTAGAAATAGCAGCTCTCCAGCAGCCCTGGCCCCACTCAATACACAGCAGCCAAGGTCAGAACGCCTGCTCCGGCTGCAACACCACTGAGGATGTTCTCCACAGCTGAGAACGAAACATCTGGAAGAAAAACTTTCTCCAGTAGAACACGGCACTTGAGCCCGAAAGATTCTACAAACCCTAACATCAGAAGACCCCTGCTAGATCAGACCAGGGAGGGTCCATCCATTCCAGCCTCCTATCTCACACGGGGGCCAACCAGTCCCTCTGGAGAGCCAACAACGGGGCAGAGAGGCCGAGGCCTTCCCCTGAGAAGAGCATCAGAAGAGCCCTGCTGGGTCAGACCAGGGAGGGTCCACCTAGTCCAGCCTCCTGTCTCACACAGGGGCCAGCCAGTTCCTCTGGAGGGCCAACAACAGGGCAGAGAGGCTGAGGCTTCCCCTGATGTTGCCTCCAGGTTCTGGGACCCAAGACCCATTGTTTGCTTTTAACTGAAAACGTTTGCCCTGTTCTTCTAAGTTGCATTGGGAGGAAGTCAAGATATCGGAACCCTTGTCCGGTCTTCTGAAAAACGACTTCTTCACAGGCTACAGGGAGACTTGCCTAAGTTTCACAGTTACGCTGCTTTCCCTCCTCTTGAGAAGAGAAGAATGTTGGACTTTGGTGCTTGATCACCGGGGAGGGACGGTGGCTCAGTGGTCGAGCATCTGCTTGGTAAGCAGAAGGTCCCAGGTTCAATCCCCGGCATCTCCTACTAAAAAGGGTCCAGGCAAATAGGTGTGAAAAACCGCAGCTGGAGACCCTGGAGAGCCGCTGCCAGTCTGAGTAGACAATACCGACTTTGATGGACCAAGGGTCTGATTCAGTAGAAGGCAGCTTCATATGTTCATATATGTTCATATGTTCATATCCTGCCGTTCCTTGCTTGAATAAATAGCGGAAATAGACATAGGGCCTAAGAACCCTTAGAGGAGGAGGAGAAGGAAGAAAAAGAAGAGGAGGAAGAAAAAGAAAGATAGGAGGAGGAGATTGGATTTATACCCCGCCCTTCACTCGGAATCTCAGAGGGCGACTCACAATCTCCTTTCCCTTCCTCTCCCCACAACAGACATCCTGTGAGGGAGGTGGGGCTAAGAGAGTTCTGAGAGAACCAGGATTGACCCAAGGTCACCTAGCTGGCTGCATGTGAAGAAGAAGAAAAAGAAGACGACTGCAGATTTATACCCCGCCCTTCTCTATGAACCAGAGTCTCAGAGCAGCTTACAATCTCCTTTATCTTCTTCCCCCACAACAGAGGTGGGTGGGACTGAGAGAGCTCTGACAGAAGTGGCCCTTTCAAGGACAGCTCTGTGAGAGCTATGGCTGACCCAAGGCCATTCCAGCAGCTGCAAGTGGAGGAGTGAGGAATCGAACCCGGTTCTCCCAGATAAGAGTTTGCACACTTAAGAAGAAGACGACTGCAGATTTATACCCTGCCCTTCTCTCTGAATCAGAGACTCAGAGAGGCTCACAATCTCCTATATCTTCCTCCCCCACAACAGACACCCTGTGAGGCGGGTGGGACTGAGAGAGCTCTGATAGAAGCGGCCCTTTCAAGGACAACTCCTATGATAGCTCTGGCTAACCCAAGGCCATTCCAGCAGCTGCAAGTGGAGGAGTGGGAAATCAAACCCGGTTCTCCCAGATAAGAGAGCTCTGGCTGACCCAAGGCCATTCCAGCAGGTGCAAGTGGAGGAGTGGGGAATCAAACCCGGTTCTCCCAGATGAGAGAGCTCTGGCTGACCCAAGGCCATTCCAGCAGCGGCAAGGGGACGAGTGGGGAATCAAACTCAGTTCTCCCAGATAAGAGTCCGTGCACTTAACCACTACACCAAACTGGAGTAGGGAATCAAATCCGGCTCTTCAGATCAGAGTCCACCGCCCCCAACCACTACACCAAACTGTTTTGGGGCCTTGTTTGCCGAGGAGTAGGATGTCCCCAGCCAGCAGCTTACTTCACGGCGTTGTCCAGGAGCTGGTCCACCAGAGCCACTTCGTCCTCCTTCCGCTTCACGTACTCCTCCAGGCGCTTCAGCTCCTCCTTCCGCTGCCGGATCTGCTCCGACTTCTCCAGCTCCTCGTCGATGAACTGGCGGAGCTCCTCCATGGAGATGCCCAGCTCATCCGTCACCTCGCGCTCCAGCGCCAGCAAGTCCTGAGAGTCGGCCATGGCGGCGGAAACTGCAGCGGGAGACAAGGAGGGGTGTGTGGAGGGGGCGGAGGCTGAGACGCGGCTCCTACACTGCTTCTCCCTTATGCAACTCTTCGTGGGTTGCCATGTGAGATTGTCTGCAGCAAACTGCAGCTCAGGGCCCACACGTAAGTTACACCTTACAAAAGTGGCAACACAGTCTATAGCAGCAGCAGCAGCAGAAGAAGATATGAGACTTATGTCCCGCCCTCCACTCAGAGAGGCTCACCATCTCCTTTATCTTCCTCCCCCACAACGGACACCCTGTGAGGTGGGTGGGGCTGAGAGAGCTCTGACAGCAGCTGCCCTTTCAAGGAGAACTCCTGTTGTAGCTATGGCTGACCCAAGGCCATTCCAGCAGGTGCAAGTGGAGGAGGGGGGAATCAAACCCAGTTCTCCCAGATAAGAGAGCTCTGGCTGACCCAAGGCCATTCCAGCAGCTGTAAGTGGAGGAGTGGGGAATCAAACCCAGTTCTCCCAGATAAGAGAGCTATGGCTGACCCAAGGCCATTCCAGCAGCTGCAAGTGGAGGAGTGGGGAATCAAATCTGGCTCTCCAGATCAGAGTCTGGTGCCCCTAACCACTACACCAAACTATTTATCAACTCCTGCTATAGCTATGGCTAACCCAAGGCCATTCCAGAATGTGCAAGTGGAGGAGTGGGGAATCAAACCCGGTTCTGCTAGATTAGAATTCGCACACTTAACCACTACACCAAACTGGTTCTCAAAAAAACAGGAAACAGTAACAACTGTGTACAAAACGCAAATATATATATATATAAAGTAATTCTTATTTGTCTATGTTTGTTTCCAACAATACCACATACAAAGTATACCAAAATATTTCACAAAAGGAAAGGACCCACAGTATTTCAGTGTCCAGGGAATATGCAGTCCTTCTCCCTTCTTGTTCAATCCTGTGTGGTATCCAAATTCCTTACAAATCCTGGCTCCAAAGGTGATGTTCCCGTTGTGCGCCCGTCAACCTGGAGCACCTTTCGCATAAAACGCTTCCTCAGAGAGCCAATCTGCTCATTTTTCTTTTTGACGTCAACTAAGATCACTTGATCAAATTTGCCATAGGCGCTAGCTTGAAATTTGTCCAAGTGGTCTTTTTGTTCAGTCGCACAGTCAAGTCCGACTCTTTGAAACCCCATGGACAAAGGCACGCCAGGCCCTCCTGTCTTCCACCATCCTCCGAAGTCTGCCCAAATTCTTGTTTGTTACATCAGTAACGCCGTCCAGCCATCTCCTCTTTTGCCGTCCCCTTCTTCTTTTGCCTTCTGTCTTTCCCAGCATCAGGGTCTTCTGGTCTTAGTTGACATCAAAAAGAAAAATTGAGCAGACTGGCTCTTCGAGGAAACGTTTTATGCGAAACGTGATCCAAGTTGACGGACACGTAAAGGGAACATCACCTTTGGAGCCAGGAATTGTAAGGAATTTGGATACCACACAGCATTGAACAAGAAGGGAGAAGGACTGGATATTCTCTGGACGTTGAAATTCTGTGGTTCCTTTCCTTTTGTGAAATATTTTGGTATACTGTGTATTTGGTATTGTTGGAAACAAACAAAGACAAATAAGAATTACTTTGTGTGCGTGTGTGTATAATTTTATATATAATTTTATATATATATAATTTTGTGTTTTGTACATATGTGTATTTGTACATGTATATATATATAATAATATATATATAATTTTGTGTTTTGTACACAGTTGTTCCTGTTTTCTGCAGGACCCACATGTGGCCATTTCACTTCTATTATGTGGCTCTCAAAGCCCGCGCTGCCCCATTGGCTGACTTGGAGAAGGCATTTGCCTCTTTAAATCAGTTCCCCAAGTCAAGCTAGCTGGCAGCTTGGGAGTATACATGTAAAGTTAAAACTGCTTTCTTTCCACCTCTCCCTCCCTCCCCCTGTCTATTTCATCTGACATTTTAACACTATTCCCTCACATCCAGCCGCTAAGGCGTCCACCACCGCTCTGCTGTGCTTACCAAAAACTATTGCAGCATTCAGGTCTCCTTCCGAAGCATGCGCCTACCCCCCATGTGCACAATTCACTCCTAATAATTTCAGTATTCCCCTGCCCCCCCCCACCCAAAGCCTCCCCTCCCCTCCTAAGAGATGTCACTCACGACTCCACCCCCTCCCCAATCCTCACCGTTCATCTTGAGAGCCAGGCGCTGTCTTCGCTCCTGTGGGGACAAAAAAGGAAGGGATGGATCAACGTGGCATGACATCACTTCTGGTTGCGCTTGGAAGTCATGTCGCGGCACTCTAGGAACCCCCCCCCCCCATTCCTATGGTATCACCGTTGAGATTTGGAGATTTTCCCTAGAGAGTCACATTGGGTGAAGTCTCTCCCTGCCCCCTTCCCTCCCTCCCTTTTCACTCCAGCTTAGGAATTGCCTGAAAATCTGGGGGTGCTGCCAGGGGAGGGGGCCCAGCTGGGTTGCCACCCCCCCCCAAACTGCCCTGCTGTCTTTCAGGCGATGGAGCTATAATATTTCCAGGGGAGCTCCTGGTCTCAACTGGAGGTTGGCAACCCAAGGAGCAAGGAAATGGGGTTTTTTTCCCCCCTCCCGCCTCAAACCTCACCTGTCCCCCAGGTGGGGGGATTATTTTTCCCAGAAATCAATTGAGGCTGAAAAGAAAAAAGGCTGGAGGGGGTGGGACAAAAAGCGGAAGTTGAACTAGCGTGCTTCCGGGGGCAACGGCCGCTCACGCGCCCAGACCGCTGAGGGGCGGGGTTACTTCCCTTCTCCCCGCCTCTGTTCCCTTAAGCGCATGCGTAACTGCCAAAGCGCGGGCAAAGAACCCTAGGAACGGCAGGCTCTCTGTGCGCGTGCGCAGCAAAGAGAAGGGGAAGATTGAGTACGCATGCGCTTTTGAGAACAGCTGTAGCAGCCAGCTCGGCGACGGTTCTCCAGGAGGGCGGCTGAAAAGCCGAAGCGCGCGTGCGCGCGCGGCAGGCTGAGCCTTTAAAGGGCCAGCGTCTCGCTCCTGTCTAGGAATTCGCATTCTTGCTCCTTTTTTGGATCTTCGCCTGTTCAATTCTGCACCGCGGCTTCCCCTTCCTCCGTTTGCATGCATCGCGAGCATTAAGAGAGCGAGCAGAAAGGAACCAGATTAGAATGACTGAAGTCCCCAGGAAAGTTTGGATTTAGTGGCACCTTTAAGACCAACAAACATTAATTCTGGGCAATGTTCCCTCTAAGCTGCAGAGGCCTGTGTGCAAAAATTCTACTTTGTGAGCTACTGGCACTAAACTGCATAAATTAAAAGTGCTCCGGGGCCATTTTTCCTGAGCTGAGGCAAAAATGTGTGAAATGGAGGCTAAAAAATTGTGAGCTAGCTCACACTCAGCTTAGAGGGAACACTGATTCTGGGTGGAAGTTTTCATGTGCATGCACACTTCTTCAGGTATCTGAAGAACTGTGGATATATGAAAACTTATGCACCGCCTAAAACTCTGTTGGTTGTAAAGATGCCACTGGACTCAAACTTTGTTAAGCCTGGAAAGTAACTTTACACATAGCAAGATGGGGGAACGTGTTATTTTTTTTTTTTCTCCTGACTTTTATCAGCAGTGCTTGCCTGACAGGCAGAAATTCTACCGGGCTAGCTCTTTGCACATGCTCAGCATTCACAAGCTATGTAATGCAATGATTCAAGAGCGCCTTTTTAGAAAAGAACATATGAACATTTGAAGCTGCCTTCTACTGAATCAGTAGCTCACAGTTTTAATGCCAGTAGCTCACAAAGTAAAATTTTTGCTCACAAGACTGCAGCTTAGAGGGAACGTTGCTTGCCTGGACCCTTTTTAGTTGGAGATGCCAGGGATTGAACCTGGGACCGTCTTTCTACCAAATCAGAGTTGCCACTAAAATTTTATTTTTCATATCCCTGTCTTTCCCTGAACATTTTTTTTCTCTCACCACCATTCTGGTTTTGTGTTTTAACAATTTATTAATAACATATGGTTACAATATTTAATTGTCTTTTTCTATACTAACCCATATATTTCTACCCCCCCCTCCAATATTTGACTTCCCCGAAGTTATTAATTTGAGTTCCATTATAAAGGTACCACTAATCTATCAAAGTTCAATACTTTTCTTTTCTCACTAATACTAAAAAATTGTCCAATATTGTTTACTTTCACCCTTTCTCCATATATCTTTTAAATGTCTTCTTTTTGAATATGTCTATGTCATAGTCTCTTAAAGTTTTAGTTAATTTGTCCATCTCACTCCACGATAAAACTTTCACAATCCAATCCCATTTCTCTGGTATTTTTCCTTGTTTCCACAGCTGCGCATACAATGTTCTAGCAGCTGAGAGCAAGTACCAGATTAAAGTCCTATCTTCCTTTGGAAATTTTTCTAATTGTAATCCAAGCAAAAAAAGTCTCTGCAGTTTTCTTGAAGTCATAGCCCAAATTTTTTGGAGATTTCTTGTTCCATCAACCACCATTCTGGTTTTCGTCCAGGCCACGGGACGGAGACAGTGCTGGTCGCCCTGGTGGATGACCTCCAGCGACATCCGGATCGAAGCGGCGTGGCGGTGCTGATGTTGTTAGACCTATCGCCGGCGTTTGATGCGGTCGACCATGGGTTACTGACCCGCCGCCTCGCCGACGTGGGGATTCAGGGGTTGCCTTTGCAATGGCTTTCCTCTTTCTTGACGGTCGGGGACAAAGGGTGGCGTTTGGGGGAGAACTGTCCCAGAGGCATCCACTTAATTGTGGGGTGCCACAAGGAGCAGCCCTCCCCCCGATGTTGTTGAATATCTACATGCGTCCCCTTGCCCAGATTGCCCAGAGGTATGGGTAGGGTTGCCAATCCCCAGGTGGGGGCAGGGGATCCCCCAGTTTAGAGGCCCTCCTCCCGCTTCAGGGTCATCAGGAAGCGGAGGGAGGGGAAGGAAATGTCTGCTGGGAACTCTATTATTCCCTGTGGAGACTGATTCCCATAGAGTATAATGGAGAATTGATCTGCAGGTATCTGGGGCTCCAAGGGGCTGTTTTTTGAGGTAGAGGCACCAAATTTTCAGCATGGCATCTAGTGCCTCTCCCCACAAATACCCTCCAAGTTTCAAAAGGATTGGACCAGGGGGTCCAATTTTAAGAGCACCCAATGGAGGTGCCCCTATCCTTCGTTATTTCCAATGGAGGGAAGGCATTTCAAAGATGTGCGGTATAATGGAGAATTGATCTGTGGGTGTCTGGAGGGGCTGTTTTTTGAGGTAGAGGTACCAAATTTGCAGCATAGCATCTAGTCCCTCTAAAAAAAACCTCTCCAAGTTTCAGAAATTTTGAACCAGGGGTTCCAATTCTATAAGCTCCAAAAGAAGGTGCCCCTATCTTTCATTCTTCTGAATGGAGGGTAGGCATTTAAAAGGTGTGCGGTCCCGTTAAATGTAATCACCAGAACTCCCTTTGGAGTTCAATTATGCTTGTCTCAACCTTGCTCCTGGCTCCACCCCCCAAAGTTTCCTGACTCCACCCCCAAAGTCCCCAGATATTTGTTGAATTGGACTTGGCAACCCTAGGTATGGGCTAGGTTGTCATCAATATGTCGATGACACCCAGCTCTACGGATGGACGGACGGCCTTGCTGTGTCCCAGAAAGTCTGGACCTGGCGTTACAGGCTGTGGCAGGATGGCTCAGGCCGAGTAGGCTGAAGTTGAATCCAGCGAAGACAGAGGTCCTTTGCCTGAGTCGTGGCAGTCTGGGAGGAGAAACCCCCTACCAATTTTTGACGGGGCACCATTGGTAATGGCACACAAGGTCAAGAGCTTGGGGGTGCTACTGGAGCTTTGTCAATGGAGGCCCAGATAGCAGCCACTGCCAAATCCGCCTTCTTTCATCTGAGGCGGGCGAGGCAGTTGGCTCCCTTCCTGGAGCGTGACGATCTGGCAACAGTGATCCATGCAACGGTCACCTCGAGGTTGGACTACTGTAATGCCCTCTACATGGGGCTGCCATTGTGCCGAACCCGGAAACTACAGCTGGTGCAGAACGCGGCACCCAAGCTGTTATTGTCAAGCATGGTGAAATTCCATTGATAATTGATTGTTTTAGGGTCCTGCCTAAACCTGGTCTGTGAAGTGTCATAGAGGATTCAACTTTGTTAGCCTGTTATTCTTTCCCTCCCTACCCCCCACCCCCGTCTCGCTTTATGGCTTGTAATTAGAAATAGTAAGAACCGAAACCAAGTAATCAGCACCTTCCCATACAGTCCATTAAGGGAGTGCGAGACATCTGGAGAAAGCAAGGACGAAGTCCTGATAACACTATGGGAACGTAGACATTTATAATATTTTATGTGTGAATGCTACCCCGCAACCCCATCCCTTGAAATCCTTTTGAAGTAAGCCTTAAAAGTATTGTATTAATGTATCAGTTTCATTACTCTCAAGAACCTGCTATACCAAAGTATTGGTCTATCAATAAACGTAGTCTTTGTATCAACTTCGACTCGTCATTGAACCCGCATGCTTGACATGTGGGAGCACATACAGCCGAGGCTACGAGAGCTGCACTGGCTGCCGATTGTGTACCGGATCCATTACAAGGTGCTGGCCATTACCTTTAAAGCCCTATATGACTGCAGACCTGTCTACCATAGGGACAGTCTCTCCCCATATGTACCCCAGAGGGTGCTGAGATCAGGTTCACAAAATCTACTGATAATCCCCGGGCTGAAGGAGGCCAAACTGAAAACTACAAAAGAAAGGGCCTTCTTGATCATGGCTCCCCACTGGTGGAATCAGCTCCCAGAGGAGGTGCGGGCCCTGCGGAGTCTTGCTCAGTTCCACAGGGCCTGCAAGACTACCCTCTTTCAGCTGGCCTTTTCTTAATGCAGATTCTGCTGTACCGTCGTTACGAAAATCTGTAAATGAGCAAGATCGGAAACTTTTGAAAATGTAGCACCGAGTACCATCGCATGAAATTGTTGGTTTTAATTAGATGGTTTTAACGGAATTTTAAGGAAATTGTACAATGTTGTAGATTGTTTGTTATATTATGTAATCTTTGTGTTTTATATTGTGTTGTGAGCCGCCCTGAGCTGTCAGAACTTGTAACTTTTGCTTTCCTTGCCTTGACCAAACTGACTCCATGCTGTAACTTAGTAATAACATAGAGTGCTTGACCACAGCCATTAACCCTGGCCCCTGTGCTATGCCAAATATTTAGGGCAGTAGGGCAGGCGGCAGATAGTCTCTGCTTAACATCCCCAGGTGCCCTTTGAAGACAGGCCGTTTGGCCTTCACAACAGGGGAGCATCCCCCCTTCTGATAACGAAGGCTGGGAAGAAGAGACTCTTGTCTGAGACCGTGTGAATGATTGTTTTATTGTGCTTTGCTGCTGGCATAAAATGTAACCAACTGCCAGGAATTGGCATTACTGTTATTTCGTTGCTCTAGTACTGTAGTTCTTCAATAAAGATCCTAACTTGTAACAAGTATCGGACTCGTCTGAAGTTCATCCAAGTTCTGACATGAGCCTGCTTTGGCGGAGAGGGCGGGATATAAATTAAATGTTATTATTATTCAAATATAACCACAAGTTAAAAAATGAATAGGTCATGTTGCATTAATGCAAGGCTTATTGAAATGTTCCACTCGACAACTACACAAGTCTCAACTGCAAAAATATTTGTCAAAGTACGAGATTTAATATCAGCTTCTTTCAACATTAACAGCGACAACATCTGTTTTGGAATTGCACCAAAAAATTACAAGAAGATACAAACATCAATTCAAGTAAACTCTGAATGCTAACAAGTAGGAACTTTCCAAAGCTGGGAAAGTTTCACTTTCGCTTTCTGGTTCCAGAAAATGTAACGAGCAGACCAGCAGCAAGAAAGGAGGCGGAGTTTCTGCAAGCTAGAGAAGCAGACAATCCCCATCTGCAATCTTTATGCATTAATCACAATTTTAATCACAATTTCCCTGACTTCAGACCAATTTCCATTTCCCTGCAAACAGATGTACTACCACTGAGCCACTGCCCCTCCCCTAAATTGGGCTACACCCTAAAAATTTGGGCCAGGAAAATGTGCTGTGTTTCTATGGATGTGATATTGTTGTGCACAGTCAAAAGAGCAACAGAAAGAAATTGCTGGATCAGGCCGATAGTCTATCCAGTCCAGGGTCCTGTTTCACACAGCGGACAACCAGTTCCTCTGGAGGTTCAACAGCAGGGCACAGAGACGGAGACATGTTGCCCCTGGCTCTGGAATTCAGAAGATTAGTACTTCTGAATGTGGAGGTTCCACTCAGTCACCGTGGATAGGAGCCACTCATCCATCCTCCAACAATCTAATCCTCTTTTGTCTGTTCCAGTGACCACCAATGCATCCTCTGGCAGTCATGGGAAGGCCTCGGCCTCTCTGCCATCTTGTTGGCCCTCCAAAGGAACTGGCCACTGTGTGAGACAGGAGGCAGGACTACATGGACCTTCACTGGTCTGATCCAGCAGGGCTCTTCTGATGTTCTTCTCAGGGGAAGGTCTCGGCCTCACTGCACTGTTGTTGTCCCTCCAGAGGAATTAGCTGACCACTGTGTGAGACAGGAGGCTGGACTAGATGGCCCTCTCTGGTCTGATCCAGCAGGGCTCTTCTGATGTTCTTCTCAGGGGAAGGCCTCGGCCTCTCTGCCCTGTTGTTGGCCCTCCAGAGGAAGTGGTTGGCCACTCTGTGAGACAGGAGGCTGGACTAGATGGACCCTCCCTGGTCTGATCCAGCAGGGCTCTTCTGAGGTTCTTCTCAGGGGAAGACTTCGGCCTCTCTGTCCTGTTGCTTGCGCTCCAGAGGAAGTGGTTGGCCTCTGTGAGACAGGAGGCTGGACAAGATGGACCCTGGCTGGTCTGATCCAGCAGGGCTCCTCTGATGTTCTTCTCAGGGGAAGGCCTCGACCTCTCTGCCCTGTTTTTGGCCCTCCAGAGGAACTGGTTGGTCACTGTGTGAGACAAGAGGCTGGACTAGATGGACCCTCACTGGTCTGATCCAGCAGGGCTCTTATGATGTTCTCAGGGGAAGGCCTCGGCCTCTCTGCCCTCTTGTTGCCACTCCAAAGGAACTGGTTGGCCACTGTGTGAGACAGGAGGCTGGACTACATGAACCCTCACTGGTCTGATCCAGCAGGGCTCTTCTGATGTTCTTCTCAGGGAAAGACCTTGGCCTCTCTGCCCTGTTGCTGGCCCTCCAGAGGAACTGGTTGGTCACTGTGTGAGACAAGAGGCTGGACTAGATGGACCCTCACTGGTCTGATCCAGCAGGGCTCTTCTGATGTTCTTCTCAGGGGAAGGCCTTGGCCTCTCTGCCCTGTTGTTGGCCCTCCAGAGGAACTGGTTGGCCTCTGTGTGAGACAGGAGGCTGGACTACATGAACCCTCACTGGTCTGATCCAGCAGGGCTCTTCTGATGTTCTTCTCAGGGAAAGACCTTGGCCTCTCTGCCCTGTTGCTGGCCCTCCAGAGGAACTGGTTGGCCTCTGGGAGACAGGAGGCTGGAGTAGATGGACCGTCCCTGGTCTGATCCAGCAGGGCTCTTCTGATGTTCTTCTCAGGAGATTGCTTCGGCCTCTCTGTCATGTTGCTGCCCCTCCAGAGGAAGTGGTTGGCCTCTGTGTGAGACAGGAGGCTGGACTAGATGGACCTTCCCTGGTCTGATCCAGCAGAACTTTTCTGATGTTCTTCTCAGGGGAAGGCCTGGTTGCTGGCCCTCCAGAGGAACTGGTTGGCCTCTGGGAGACAGGAGGCTGGACTAGATGGACCTTCCATGGTCTGATCCAGCAGGGCTCTTCTGATGTTCTTCTCAGGGGAAGGCTTCGGCCTCTCTGTCCTGTTGCTTGCCCTCTGTCGACTATACTTGCTGCGCGTTTCGAAGAACCGCCCTAAGGCAGCTCACGCTTTATCAAGAGCAAAATTATGCATATAGGGTTGCCAAGTCCAATTCAAGAAATATCTGGGGGCTTTGGGGGTGGAGCCAGGAGCAAGGTTGTGACAAGTACAATTGAACTCCAAAGGGAGTTCTGGCCCTCACATTTAAAGGGACGGCACACCTTTTCAATGCCTTCCTTCCATAGGAAATAATGAAGGATAGGGGCACCTTCTTTTGGAGCACGTAGAATTGGACCCCCTTGTCCAATCTTTTTGAAACTTGGAGGGTATTTTGGGGAGAGGCACCAGATGCTACGCTGCAAATTTGGGGCCTCTATCTCAAAAAACAGCACCCCCCCCCCAGAGCCCCAGATACCCGCAAATCCATTCTCCATTATTTCCTATGGGAATACATCTCAATAGGGAATAATAAAGTTCCCAGCAGATATTTCCCTCCCTCCCCTTGCTTTCTGACAACCCTGAAGCGGGGGGGGGGGGCCTCCAACTCGAGGGATCCCCTGCCCCCACCTGGGGATTGGCAACCTGAGCATAACTTTCTCTCAACTGCACTTCCCAAATTTCATTCCAGGCAAATGCCTACTGCCCACAGTTCCTAAGTCCCCCAGCTCGGTTCTACAGGCTCCAATGAGCCAGGCAAGAACTCCATATGATAGACACGTGACTATCACGTATGTTACAGTTCTGATTCAGTAGAAGGCAGTATATGGGTGTGTTTTCTGGGCCCGTGGATCACCCAGGCCTTGGGGAATGTCACAAAGTTTCCACATAATCAGGTGTCCTCCTCTCATTGGGCACAAGCCACCAATTTTTCCATCGTCTTCGTTGCGGTCAGTCCTAATAGTCCCAGGATTCATGTAAGGCAAAGGAGCAAGAGGAGAGGAAGGCTGCAGATCTTCCGAATGGGGTTAAGGTTGCCAATCCCCAGGTGGGGGCAGGGGATCCCCCGGTTTGGAGGCCCTTCCCCCGCTTCAGGGTCATCAGAAAGCAGGGGGAGGGGAGAGAAATGTCTGCTGGGAACTCTATTATTCCCTATGGGGATTTATTCCCATAGAAAATCATGGAGAATTGATCCGAGGGTATCTGGGGCTCGGGGGGGGGGCTGTTTTTAGAGGTAGAGGCACCAAATTTTCAGTATAGCATCTAGTGCCTCTCCCCAAAATACCCCCCAAGTTTCAAAAAGATTGGACCAGGGGGTCCAATTCTATGAGCCCCAAAAGAAGGTGCCCGTAGCCTTCAGTATTTCCTATGGAAGGAAGGCATTGAAAACGTGTGCCGTCCCTTTAAATGTGATGGACAGAACTCCCTTTGGAGTTCAGTTATGCTTGTCACACCCTTGATCTTGGCTCCACCCCAATGTCTCCTGGCTCCACCCCCAAAGTCCCCAGATATTTCTTGAATTGGACTTGGCAACCCTAAATGGGGTCCAGGTTGACCCGTTGTCTTCTTCCTATCGGCCTTCGCTCTGTGAATGCGGGGCTCGTCCGTCATGGTTTTCCTGCCATCTGCCTCCCCTACTCCAGCGCCTGCTTCTTCTGAAGGATTCCTCGGGAATCAGGTGGTGCTTCGCTGGCGCAGAGGTCATGCTCAGGGTCGTGGTCCCTAAAGAAAAAAGGAAGACAAAGGGGGAGGGGGTAAAAACTAAGGTTACCAAGTCCAATTCAAGAAATATCTGGGGACTTTGGGGGTGGGGCCAGGAGACTTTGGGTGCGGAGCCAGGAGCAAGGGTGTAACAAGCACAACTGAGCTCCAAAGGGAGTTCTGGCCATTACATTTAAAGGGACGGCACACCTTTTAAATGCCTTCCCTCCACAGGAAATAATGAAGGATAGGGGCACCTTCTTTTGGGGCTCATAGAATTGGACCCCCTGGTCCAATCTTTTTGAAACTTGGGGGGGCATTTTGGGGAGAGGCACTAGATGCTATACTGAAAATTTGGTGCCTCTACCTCAAAAAACAGCCCCCCCCCGAGCCCCAGATACCCACAGATCAATTCTCCATTTACCCTATGGAAATCAGACTCCATAGGGAATAATGGAGTGCCCAGCAGACATTTCCCCCCCCCCTGCTTTCTGATTACCCTGAAGTGGGGGAGGACCTCCAAACTGGGGTATCCCCTGCCCCCACCTGGGGATTGGCAACCCAAGAAGAAGAAGAAGAAGAAGAAGAATTGCAGATTAATACCCCACCCTTCTCCCTGAATCAGAGTCTCAGAGTGGCTTACAATCTCCTATGTCTTCTCCCCCCACAACAGACACCCTGTGAGGTGGGTGGGGCTGAGAGGGCTCTCACAGGAGCTGCCCTTTCAAGGACAACCTCTGCCAGAGCTATGGCTAACCCAAGGCCATTCCAGCAGGTGCAAGTGGAGGAGTGGGGAATCAAACTCGGTTCTCCCAGATAAGAGTCCACACACTTCACTACTCCACAAAACATTACACCAACAGAGAGACAACAAAAGAAGAAGACAACTGCAGATTTATACCCCACCCTTCTCTCTGAATAAGAGACTCAGAGCGGCTTACAATCTCCTTTGTCTCCTTCCCCCAGAACAGAACAGGCTTCCTTAGGAGATGGTGGGCTCTCCTTCCTTGGAGGTTTTTCAACAGAGGCTAGATGGCCATCTGACAGCAATGAAGATCCTGTGAATTTAGGGGGAGGTATTTGTGAGTTTCCTGCATTGTGCAGGGGGTTGGACTAGATGACCCTGGAGCTCCCTTCCAACTCTATAATTCCTGACCCAGAGAGCGATTCCTCAGTGGAACAGGCTTCCTCCTCAGGAGGTGTGGGCTCTCCTTCCTTGGAGGTTTTTAAACAGAGGGTAGATGGCCATCTGACCTCCAGCAATGAGGATCCTGTGAATTTAGGGAGAGGTGTTTGTGAGTTTCCTGCATTGTTCAGGGGGTTGGACTAGATGACTTGGGGGGGTCCTTTCCAACTCTATGATTCTATTATCTCTTTGTTGTGGTACCTGTCGCTGATCTGAGGGCCGAAACACCTCAGGAAAGTAATGACCAAGAAGCAGCAGACGATGAAGGAAGACACCGTGAGCCCCATGTGGACTTCTGCTAAGCAGATGGTTCTTCAGCTGACGGCTTTCGGGAAAAAGAAATGGGAAGCTGTTGCTTTTCTGGCGGCCGGGAAAGCAGCGGAGATCCCAGAAGCGTTAATTGCGCCTCGGTCTTCTAGTCAACACACAAGAGAAAGCACTCTATCAAAGAGCTGTAAAACCAGACCTCAGCGAATCCAGCCTGAAAAGATAGATGTGTGATGACTCGTCGAGCCTGCCAACTCCAGCTCGGCGCATCCCTGGAATTTTGGGGGCAGTTCCTGGGGAGGGCAGGGTTTGGGCAGCAGAGGGAGCTCCGCGGAGACCTGGAGCCATAGAGCGCACCTTCTGAAGCTGCCTTTTCCTCCTGACCTCCGTAGCCTGGAGAATTCCAGGGCAAACCAGGAAGTTGGCAACCTTCGTGTCTCCCAGATCCGCTTCTGCTGAGTGGAAGGCTTTTCGCCCCCAAAGACAGAAGAAGAAGAAGAATTACAGGTTTATACCCCGCCCTTCTCTCTGATTCAGAGACTCAGAGCGGCTTACAATCTCCTTTATCTTCTCCCCCCACAACAGACACCCTGTGAGGTGGGTGGGGCTGAGAGGGCTCTCACAGCAGCTGCCCTTTCAAGGACAGAGACTCAGAGTGGCTTACAATCTCCCATATCTTCTCCCCACACAACAGACACCCTGTGAGGTGGGTGGGGCTGAGAGGGCTCTCACAGCAGCTGCCCTTTCAAGGACAGAGACTCAGGGTGGCTTACAATCTCCCATATCTTCTCCTTCCACAACAGACACCCTATGAGGTGGGTGGGGCTGAGAGGGCTCTCACAGCAGCTGCCCTTTCAAGGACAAAGACTCAGAGCGGCTTACAATCTCCCATATCTTCTCCCCCACAACAGACACCCTGTGAGGTGGGTGGGGCTGAGAGGGCTCTCACAGCAGCTGCCCTTTCAAGGACAGAGACTCAGAGCGGCCTACAATCTCCCATATCTTCTCTCCCCACAACAGACACGCTGTGAGGTGGGTGGGGCTGAGAGGGCTCTCACAGCAGCTGCCCTTTCAAGGACAGAGACTCAGAGCGGCCTACAATCTCCCATATCTTCTCTCCCCACAACAGACACGCTGTGAGGTGGGTAGGGCTGAGAGGGCTCTCACAGCAGCTGCCCTTTCAAGGACAGAGACTCAGAGCGGCTTACAATCTCCCATATCTTCTCCCCCCACAACAGACACCCTGTGAAGTGGGTGGGGCTGAGAGGGCTCTCACAGCAGCTGCCCTTTCAAGGACAGAGACTCAGAGCGGCTTACAATCTCCCATATCTTCTCCCCCCACAACAGACACCCTGTGAGGTGGGTGGGGCTGAGAGGGCTCTCACAGCAGCTGCCCTTTCAAGGACAGAGACTCAGAGCGGCCTACAATCTCCCATATCTTCTCTCCCCACAACAGACACGCTGTGAGGTGGGTGGGGCTGAGAGGGCTCTCACAGCAGCTGCCCTTTCAAGGACAACCTCTGCTAGAGCTATGGCTGACCCAAGGCCATTCCAGCAGGTGCAAGTGGAGGAGCGGGGAATTCAAACCCAGTTCTCCCAGATAAGAGTCCATGCAACAGGGTCACCGTCGGTGAGAAAGGCCTTCCAACGTAGGACACTCCCAAAGTTCTCTTTTTCCAAGGGAAAGGAAATCTTATTGCTTGGAGGAAAGAGCAGCCATCCCCTGTCTCCGTGCTTCCTCCTTGCCCTTTCTCCAACAGCAACCAGTGGTTAGCCTGGATTAGTCTAAGTTCAGGGTCGTAGCCAGGATTTCATATTTGGAGGGGCTATGAGGTCACCTATGGGGTCACCTGGTTCACAAGCGAACCCCTATTCACCTGGACGGTCACAGCAGTTCCTGTTCCCCCATCCCTTTCTTATGTGCCCCTGCCCCTCTCTCAGTGAAATGGAGACCTCTTGAACATATGAAGCTGCCTTATACTGAATCAGACCCTTGGTCCATCAAAGTCAGTATTGTCTTCTCAGACTGGCAGCGGCTCTCCAGGGTCTCAAGCTGAGGATTTTCATGCCTATTTGCCTAGACCCTTTTTAGTTGGAGATGCCAGGGATTGAACCTGGGACCTTCTGCTTACCAAGCAGATGCTCTACCACTGAGCCACAGCCCCATTCATGGCTCTCCAGGGTCTCAAGCTGAGGTTTTCCACGCCTACTTGCCTGGACCCTTTTTCGTTGGAGATGCCGGGGATTGAACCTGGGACCTCCTGCCTACCAAGCAGATGCTCTACCACTGAGCCACCATCCCTCCCCTCTTGAACTGATGTTGGGCACTCAGAAGGCTAGCGACAAGAAGAGTCTCTCTCCCTGCCCCCGTCTGCTCTGCACGCTGTGTTAGGGGAGGGGAGAGAAGAAACGAAAAGACCAGCCACAAGGCAACTTCGTGTTCAGGGTGGTGGTGAACAAAGGGGACAGATGGAGAGGCCATCCGATGGAGGGGCCACACAGTTGCAAGGGGGGTTCCTGCCCCCCCCCCGGACCCCTCTGTAGCCTCGGGTCTGCCTAAGTGTCTCAGAGTTTCAAAGCTAAGCAGGGTCAACCGTAGTCAGAGCTTGTATGGAAGACCACCTAGGAAGACAAGGGCTGCTATGAACATCTGAAGCTGCCTTCTACTGAATCAGACCCTCCTGGGTCCATCAAAGTCAGTCTTGTCTACTCAGACTGGCAGCGGCTCTCCAGGGTCTCAAGCTGAGGTTTTTCACGCCTATTTGCCCGAACCCTTTTGAGTTGGAGATGCCGGGGATCGAACCTGGGACCTCCTGCTTACCTAGCAGATGCTCTACCACTGAGCCACCGTCCCTCCCCTAACTGGCAGCGGCTCTCCAGGGTCTCAAGCTGAGGTTTTCCACGCGTACTTGCATGGACCCTTTTTAGTTGGAGATGCTGGGGATTGAACCTGGGACCTCCTGCTTACCAAGCAGATGCTCTACCACTGAGCCACTGTCCCTCCCCAAAATGAAGAGGAAGAGAAAGGCAAAGTCCCTCTGCTCCTTTTCTGGCTGGAACACCTTCTGCACCCCTGTGGCTCCTCAGTGGCTCATCTCTCTTTCTCAACTTTGCAGAGGGTTGAGAGAATAGTCCTGAACTTGGGCAAAGAGGAGGTGGCTCGCGAGCGGACGGGCAAGGTCTCCGGAGTGGGAAAGTCCCTCGTCCCTCCGTTCGCTCCACCAAAGAGGGACACCTCAATTGATCTGCTCTTCCTCCCAGGTAGAGGTGGGGATGGCGGTGTAGGGATCCACGATCAGATTGGCGCACCGCACGATCATGAGCATAAGGAAGAAGGACATGAGGGCCACGAAGCCGATGCAGATCCCTTTGTCCACGTCGATAAAGGTGGGCGGGGTTGGGTTTTCCATGGGCCTTCCGGTCACTCAGGATTCCATCGCCTGCAGAGAAAAATATAGGAGTACACCTGTTACTCTGACCAGGCTTGGAAATCGTGTCAACGCTACAAAAACAATACAAATGTAAATTACAAGATGAGGCAAGCAATGATAAGGCAAAACGTCAAGTGCTGTCAGTTCTCCTGCAGATTACTGCACCTTGTGGCTTTTGGAGGAGTCTTTTAAAACGCATGAAAACATCTGCAATACAAGTTTGAAACGCCTGTAAAGAAATGACCGGATCCGAACAAGTTTTGAGAAAAACGTTGCAGCAGCAGTGCCAGAACTCATCTCACCGAAACAAATGTAGATGCTTCGGGCAGCAACAATGCAAAACGGTTGTGAGAAGAAGAAGAAGAAGAAGGAGGAGAAGGAGGAGGAGGAGGAGGAGGAGGAGGAGGAGGAGGAGGAGGAGGAGAAGGAGAAGGAGAAGGAGAAGGAGAAGGAGAAGGAGAAGGAGAAGGAGAAGGAGAAGGAGAAGGAGAAGGAGAAGGAGAAGAAGAAGAAGATATTGGATTTATATCCCGCCCTCCACTCCGAAGAGTCTCAGAGCGGCTCACAATCTCCTTTCCCTTCCTCCCCTACAACAGACACCCTGTGAGGTGGGTGGGGCTGGAGAGGGCTCTCACAGCAGCTGCCCTTTCAAGGACAACCTCTGCCAGAGCTATGGCTGACCCAAGGCCATGCTAGCAGGTGCAAGCAGAGGAGTGGGGAATCAACCCCGGTTCTCCCAGATAAGAGTCCACACACTTAACCACTACACCAAACAGGCTCTCCACACCAAACTAGGTAATGTAAAAGGTGAGTTTCCAATGCGGTGATAGAGAGTCACAAACTTGTCGGTGTGAAAACGCCCATGGTAGGATCATACTTACAGCAACAGACAGAATGTATCATCCCCCACAGTGTAGACCGCAGGCCCTCTCACTTTACTAGAGCATCTCATTACAGTACACCCCTATAACCTGTGTTAAAAGAGCTCTCCTTCTGAATAATTCAGTTTTGCATAGTCTGCACAAAACTAGAAGAGGTGAAGCCCCCTGATAGGGTTGCCAGCTCTGGGTTAGGAATCACCTGGAGATTTTGGGGGTGGAGCTCAACGGAGTATAATACTATAGAATTCACCCTCCAAAGCAGTAATTTTCTCCTGGGAGACTGACCTTGGTCACTTGGAGTTAAACTGTAATAGTGGGAAGATCTCCAGGTGCTACCTGGAGGTTGGCAAACTGACCTCAGTTAGGTCCCTCCTCCCCTCTCTGGCATAAAGAGCCAGTTTGGTGTGGAGAGCCAGTCTGGTGTAGTGGTTAAGTGTGCGAACTCTTATCTGGGAGAACCGGGTTTGATTCCCCACTCCTTCATTTGCACCTGCTGGCATGGCCTTGGGTCAGCCATAGCTCTGGCAGAGGTTGTCCTTGAAAGGGCAGCTGCTGGGAGAGCCCTCTCCAGCCCCACCCACCTCACAGGGTGTCTGTTGTGGGGGAGGAAGGGAAAGGAGATTGTGAGCCGCTCTGAGACTCTTCAGAGTGGAGGACGGGATATAAATCCAATACCTTCTTCTTCTTCTTCCTGTTTTGCACCCTGATCTTGAGGCTGCAGTGCAGAACTCTGTGAAAATTCCTTGTGCGTGAGCTGCAGCAAATAAATTCTACACCATGGGGGGCCAAACTGTGCTTGGGAGCCATGTGTGGTTCTTTCAAACTTACCGTGTGGCTCTCAAAGCCCCCACGGCTGTGTTGGCCGGCTTGGAGAAGGTATTCAGCTTGGAGAAGGTATTTCTCTCTTTAAATTACTTCTCCAAGCCAAGCCAGTCAGCAGCTTGGAAAAAGCATTTAAAGTTAAAGTTGCTTTCTTTCCACCTCCACAATCTTCCTTCCTTCCTTCCTTCCTTCCTTCCTTCCTTCCTTCCTTCCTTCCTTACATAAGAGAAGCCATGTTGGATCAGGCCAACGGCCCATCAAGTCCAACACTCTGTGTCACACAGTGGCCAAAAATTTTATATACACACATACACTGTGGCTAATAGCCACTGATGGACCTGTGCTCCATATTTTTATCTAAACCCTTCTTGAAGGTGGCTATACTTGTGGCCGCCACCACCTCCTGTGGCAGTGAATTCCACATGTTAATCACCCTTTGGGTGAAGAAGTACTTCCTTTTATCCGTTTTAACCTGTCTGCTCAGCAATTTCATCGAATGCCCACGAGTTCTTGTATTGTGAGAAAGGGAGAAAAGTACTTCTTTCTCTACTTTCTCCATCCCAAGCATTATCTTGTAAACCTCTATCATGTCACCCCCGCAGTCGACGTTTCTCCAAGCTAAAGAGTCCCAAGCGTTTCAACCTTTCTTCATAGGGAAAGTGCTCCAGCCCTTTAATCATTCTAGTTGCTCTTCTCTGGACTTTCTCCAATGCTATAATATCCTTTTTGAGGTGCGGCGACCAGAACTGCACACAGTACTCCAAATGAGACCGCACCATCGATTTATACAGGGGCATTATGATACTGGCTGATTTGTTTTCAATTCCCTTCCTAATAATTCCCAGCATGGCGTTGGCCTTTTTTATTGCAAACGCACACTGTCTTGACATTTTCAGTGAGTTATCTACCACGACCCCAAGATCTCTCTCTTGGTCAGTCTCTGCCAGTTCACAACCCATCAACTTGTATTTGTAGCTGGGATTCTTGGCCCCAATGTGCATTACTTTGCACTTGGCCACATTGAACCGCATCTGCCACGTTGACGCCCACTCACCCAGCCTCAACAGATCCCTTTGGAGTTCCTCACAATCCTCTCTGGTTCTCACCACCCTGAACAATTTAGTGTCATCCGCAAACTTGGCCACTTCACTGCTCACTCCCAACTCTAAATCATTTATGAACAAGTTAAAGAGCATGGGACCCAGTACCGAGCCCTGCGGCACCCCACTGCTTACCGTCCTCCACTGCGAAGACTGCCCATTTATACTCACTCTCTGCTTCCTATTCCTTCCTTCCTTCCTTCCTTCCTTCCTTCCTTCCTTCCTTCCTTCCTTCCTTCCTTCCTTCCTTCCTTCCTTCCTTCCTTCCTTCCTTCCTCCCTGCCTCCCTCCCTTCCTCCCTTCCCCTTCCCCTTCCCTCCCTCCTTTCTTCTCTCCCTCCTTCCTTCCATCTGATTTTTAGTCTATGTGGCTCTTATGTTAAGCAAGTTTGCCCAGCCCTGTCCTACACCAAGGATTTTTCAGAAAGGGACTGAAAATCCAAAGGCCATTGTCCTGCACAGTTCTATGCTGTGGCTCTATTTGGAGTGCCATCGTTAGTCCTGGCCACAGTGTCCCAACACAGAGACAGAGAATGTGCTGAAAAGAGCAAGCCCAAATGATCTCGAAGCTGGTGCACCTGCTCTAGAGTTGCAACTAGAAATTCACTTTTTGCTATAAAAAACAAAACAAAACAGAGCCCATTTGAGCATGGAACATCACCATGGAGGGAGGGAGGGAGGGCTCTTGCCTCCCCTCCCAGACATTTTCCTGCAACAAAATGGGGGGGGGGAGTTATTTCCCTGTTTGGGGGGCTGCATGTACATAGAATACTCCAGGTGGAACTGTAAAAACAGGGAAACAATGCATGAGAACATAAGAGAAGCCAAGTTGGATCAGGCCAATGGGCCATCAATTTAACACTCTGGGTCACTCAAGGGCCAACCCCCCCCCCCCCCCCCAATGCCATCAGGAGGTTCAAAAGTGGGGCTAGAAGCCCTTCCATTTTTCCTTCCCCAAGCACCAAGAATACAGTGCACTGTGTCACACAGTGGCCAATATGTGTGTGTGTATACACACACACATATATATACTGTGGCTAATAGCCACTGATGGACCTCTGCTCCATATTTTTATCTAACCCCCTCTTGAAGCTGGCTATGCTTGTAGCTGCCACCACCTCCTGTGGCAGTGAATTCCACATGTTAATCACCCTTTGAGTGAAGAAGGACTTCTTTTTAACTGTTTTAACCTGTCTGCTCAGCATTTTCATTGAATGCCCACAAGTTCTTGTATTGTGAGAAAGGGAGAAAAGGACTCCTTTCTCTACTTTCTCCATCCCGTGCATAATCTTGTAAACCTCTATCATGTCACCCCGCAGTCGACGTTTCTCCAAGCTAAAGAGCCCCAAGCGTTTTAACCTTTCTTCATAGGGAAAGTGTTCCAACCCTTTAATCATTCTAGTTGCCCTTTAATTCCTCTCTCCCCCACAGAGGCTTCAGCACAGGAAAACAGCTGCAGCAGCTTTCAAGTCCAAATTACGCTCTGCTTTATTTTTTAAAAACAGCCCACACCTGCAGCCTGGTTAGTCAGAGTCCAGATGGGGACTGGAGGAGCCAGAGCGTGGCCTGTAATCTGGGAGAACCAGGTTTGATTCCGCACTCCTCCACATTCACTTGCTGGAGCGACCTTGGGTCAGTCGCAAGTTCTCTCAGAGCCATTCCCTCAAGAGCAGTTCTCTGAGAGCTCTCTCAGCCACACCTCCCCAGGATCCACACCCCCCTCCACATCTCCAGGAATTTCTCAACCCAGAGTTGGCAGCCCTAGGATATGTCAGAAATACGTGTGGATCATTTATTCAGAGGACTTCATATAAATGAGAACGAAGGAGATAAAAGATGGAGAGCTCAATCTGGCATGTTGGCTCGATGGAAATGCTATGATTGGAGGCAAGGATGTCGCCCTCCAGGTGGGACTTGGCCAACGGCATGCTGGGAATTATTAGGAAGGGAATTGAAAACAAATCAGCCAGTATCATAATGCCCCTGTATAAATCGATGGTGCGGCCTCATTTGGAGTACTGTGTGCAGTTCTGGTCGCCGCACCTCAAAAAGGATATTATAGCATTG